>NC_056745.1:1035625393-1035895393 GCF_019279795.1 Protopterus annectens | reverse complement strand
TGATAGAAGATAATAGACTTTGGCGAACCGGGGAAGACATCATAAATTGTCTGGCTATTACTGGAAATCAAGCTGGCAGCTTGAGCTTTGGAAGATCCAGATGAACCATTTCTATTGGGTGAGACAGAAGGTCTAGAACTGGATCCAGAATCCAGTGTTGATGGATCAAATGAGGCCACAGGAAGGGGAACCAAATTTGTCAAGGTCAAAAGGGAGCAATGAGAATGACCTTGCTCTTCAAACTGGCAGCTCTCTGAAGGAATTCTGATATCAGCGGGATCGGTGGATAAGCATAAAATAACTTGGGGAGCCAATTGTGGAGAACATCCCTCAGTGACGCCCCCTGTAGGGGGATGAGGCAAAGTAGCTCCTGCATCTGTTGTTTAGGGGAGATCCAAATAAACTGCAGTAAGGCTGGCCCCACTGGTCTCCAATTCCCTGTTTTCTTTGGCATTAAAGAATCACGAGCAAGTTCCACATCCTTTCTGGACTGGGGGGACCTCTTGGATGACTCTCTTGTTTAGGAGCTTTTGTATTTGAATGGCTGCTTGTTCCCTCTGACTGGCTCGAACACTGGAGATTTTCCTGGAATTTAGAAGACAAAAGGAAAATGGAATTATATATCCTATGGATATGATCCTCTGTACCCAAGTATCTTTTGCTATTTCGAGTCAGGCTGTCCGGTGCAGGGACAAATGACTCCCGATGCCGACTGCCTCCAGAGGGGGACAATCGGGCCTCCTTTCAGGAGCTCTCTAAGGGCTTGCCAAAGAATGATTCCCTGAACCCCTGAAGTTGTGGGCCTCTTCTGCCGTGAGAGTGGCATCTACCATTTGAACTTCCCCCTCTGCCTCTGGGAAAAGACCCTCCACTTGTGCCCTGGAAAGATACTTGTGATTTTCTGAACCACATCTTTCCACCACCTCTATGACTCCCAGAGAATGATCTTTGGGGAGTGGAAAAATGTACACCCACAGAAAAAAGGTTCTTTCCATCCTTCTCACACCTGGACAATGTATCTTTTACTTTGGTGCCAAAAAGAGAGGTGCCGTCAAAGGCAGCATTGAAGAATGTGGACTTACAAGGCTCAGTAAAATCACACAAATGCATCCATGAGGTTCCTTCTGCCACATTAGAAATAAGCCTGGACAAATTGGAAATTGATTGTAGGGACACCAGCTGAGAAGTGCTGGAATCTTTTACCTTATCAGATATAGTTCCTTTGAGGGTACCTGAAAGTTCCTTAATCAGATCCCTTTGAAGTCTAGTGAAATGTGCAAAGTAATTCACAGACCTTAAAGTAAAGGCCACTGAAGCACAGTCACATCTCCCAAATCTGTCCATCACCCGCGACTCCTTATCAGCAGGATGGACAGATGTACTTTTGTCAGCAGCTTCCTTTCTAGTGGCCACCTCCATGACCATGGCATCAACAGGACCACCTTTTAACCAAAACTGTTTAGACTCTGGAGGGGTCTTAATCTTATAAGGTTTCTTGGGAATGGGCTCAATGGAGTCAGGTTCCTTCCATGCCTGCTGTGAAACCAACTCCAGGAGCTCATCTGCGGGTGGGACCACCCAGGTGGTACATGCGCCGGTACCAAAAGCCTCGATTCCTCCAAAGGGCTGTTGGACTTTCAGCTACCTCTCTGTTTCAGGATCTCAAGGATCTCTCTGAATAAGATATCCTAAGGAGCTGACCGTGGGGACCAGACCTCCCAACCGTTCCGAATTACTCGGTTTTTACCGAGTTTTGGGGTCCAAATGAAGGGGTACCACAATTCCCGAGTGGCACCCCTTCATTTCCGATTTTTCTTTATATTTTTAAAATTTTCGCGCTGTCGGAGCTGACATCATCACGTGCGCAATGACATCAGCTCCGCCAGGCTACCAGCCAGTCAGAATTGAGCTCAAGGAGCTCACATCATCATTTCTGGCTGGCTGAAATGGCGGGAATTCGAGCTGGGATTAATGGTGGCGGCCGGGCAGCAACACTAGGACTCGGAGGAAGCTGGGCAGCCAGGATTAATGGAGCAGTTCACCTGAAAACTGAGCAGCCGGGATTAATGGCGCGAACGAACAGAAGAAGGGCTTGTAGTTCGTCGGTCAAGCCGAACAAACTACTCAGGCAGGGATATACCCCAGGTAATAGCAGTTAGCTACAGATGAGAAACAATAACTACAGCTTAGCTGATCCTTTTTTGTGGGATGTTGTTCAATGTCCTGCTGGCATACTTGATGTGACAAGATCTGCCTGTGTTTTTTTCTAATTATTTTTAAAGTCGTTTACATCTCTTTTCATAAAGCTAACCCTCAGAGCCAATACTCGCTTGAGAATCATATATCGAGAGTGATCATGTCTGCTCTTTCTACATAGCAACATCAGAGCTAAACGCCTCCAGTAAGATTCCTGCAGTGTCTGTACATCTCCTGTTATCCACTCATCCTAGCATTTTTTCTGTGAAAGGGGTCCTTGGCTAATGGGATCATATGTGAGAGGTTTGGAACATAGCAATCAGGTAGAGTCCCTTTTGTCCAAAACAGTATTTAATAATCAGTCTCAGTGGTACATTGAATCTGGTTGCTGTAGTACTTCAACAGATCAATGACTTTAGGACTGGAATTGGGATTTGGGTTAGGGACATGGGTTTGTGTGTGTGTGTGTGTGTGGGGGGGCATTTGTTTACTATATGAAATTCTAGGTAGTTTTGTGCTTGTTCAGTGAATGTGTATTTCAATGAAACGTTTTTTTCAAATCTTATTTCACATTATTTAGACTCTCCTGCATTTTATTCAAAGAGTTTACTTTGCAAGAGATTTCTAGACCCCTTGGAAAGAAGATAATTTTGCCTTTATAGCCCTCATGAAGGACTTTGAATATCAGCTTGAGGTTCCCTTCAGTCTGATTTCAGTACTACTTGTTTGAGACTGCTACTAGTAGAGAAAATCTGGTAGATTGTAGTGGGATTACGGTTAATGTCCTTCATCTAAGACTCCTGCTCCAAAAATCATTGTCCCATATACATTTAGAAGGTAGAAGAAATCTGAATAGGATCTGTTCTGTATGTCAGTAGTTGGGGTTTTGGCAAGAAGTTCTGGCCAAAATGTGTTTTGTGCTTCTCATGGCAGTAACCCCAAATTCCAGTAGGCAGAAACAACACTGAGGGAATCTGTCAGGTTAAAGAGGCCTTCCTTGCAATACTAGTGGGTGAGGTATACATATTCAACTAAGAAGTGACAGGACAGGCAGGTAGTTGCCTAAGCAGCCACCAAAGTGAAAACCCAAGTGTAAGAGGAGTTTGACAAAACATGGAAAATGACTTCAGGATGCCTTCAAAGACACTCTGACAAACCAACCGCTGATACATTAGTGGAAGCAAGACACTAATAATACTGATTTTGGCAAGAATGGAAAAATGCTGACCTGAGCTGTGGGTGTTTTTTTGGAAGTGGAAATAACACAAGGACAGCTCATGATACAGGCTGCTGGGCTGTAGTCCCCCTTCCCACACTCATCACAATGTTTTATTTCCTTATTCATTTTATTTATTTATGCAAAATATTAAATAATAAACATATAAACATCTGCATTTGCTTAGTAGCAGAACTCAAGCACACCTTTTATTGCATATGCTCATATACTGAATTTTCTCGCATTAAAGAAAGAATTTATAAAAAAAAAAAAAACTTCAAGGTTGCTTTTGAAATCAGACTGGAATTTAGGAGTACACAAAAAAGCACAATAAGGCAGCTACATGTTTAAAAAATATGCCCAGACAGTTATTTTCTTGTTTTACTTACGAACAAACAAAACAAATGTCCAAAAACCCCGGACCCCCAAGTAAAAACTAAAATTTTAATATAACCAAATACAGGTAAGCGCTTTTGTTCTGTAATTTCAAAACTTCATGAGATCTCTTTTTTTTCCTTGTGCTGTGATGGTATATTGTACAGAGGGAATAAAAGTTATTTACACAAGACAAGCACATCTAAGCAAGAAGATTTCTGTAACCAGAAGACAATCTAAGAATGCAAATATGTACAAGAGTTGTGTGAGAATGCAGAATTGGAAGGAAAGAATCATGCAAGCAGAAATATATTATGAAGAAGATAAGTAACATGCAAAGATGGAAAGTTGCAAAAGTGATATTTGCATCTTAGAGTTCTTTATGGTTTAAAATGTGATCAGAGATACATATGGAAACAATTCTAAATATGCAAACTGAAAGCATATGAATGCACAACTGCATCATATACATAATATATTGCTTTTATGTATAGAAAGGGATAAGTACAACTTTAAGAAATATTTAACCTTCTTGGGCACTGCATAATACTGCAGTACTTTAATGTCACAATACAGATCTCTAAGAAGATTGATGAAACATCCACATTGTGGTGTCATCTGAATGCATCCTGATTAGCAGCATGAATGTTACAAAGGTGACATAGCATTAACTGACAGCTGATCATTAAATATCAGTTGATGTAAAGGATCACACTAAAATGCTCCATTGTGGATAAAAATTCCAGATTGCTGCTGCCATAAATGGTAAATGGTGGCAGTGGTGAAGTAGAGGAACCCAACAGAGTAGAATGCACTGTCAGACTTCAGCCCTGAAGATGTTGAGCTTTAACTAACTACAACATTGCTACTGATGTTTGGCCTACAGACTGCCACAGGAGGACAGTGTTTACTTTTGGCATGTGGTGGAGCTCGCTAAATGATTTGTTTAACTGCATGTTATGCAAGATTCTGTAGTGCAATTGCTTGGCTACATGACCCAATTTTATGTGTAGTATTTACTGTTAAGTCCATTGGTACGGAGGGCTAGTGATCCACTTAACCCCCACTCCAGTCTAGTTTTAAAGGTGGAAGAGGTTAAAGACTGCCAGCCAGCCCTTACCAATGGATTAATGATAAATTAACAAGAAAATGTCAACAAAGAATATTCAGCTGTTGGGCTGCATAACAAGTTTAGAAGAGCATTTGGTGACTGTATGGAAGAATACTGGAGTAATGGGAACTCTGCTTACCTGGATAGGTCAAGCAAAAAGAGACTAAACTGAGCAATGGTAAGAGACATGTGTGTCTTCTAGAAATCATTGGTACTGTCTGCTGCATTTTTGCCTTTGTAAATGGGTAGGGACAGTGGTTTTTCATGTAAACTCAAAGAAGGATACTGAAATGTGGAAGTTCATACTTGCCCCGGTTTAAATGGAGCTTTTAGACAGTTGAAAGTTATGTTCTGAGCATTGTCCAGATTTTTTTTTTGTACTAAGTTCAGAGAGCTATGATGAGAAGTAAGAACATTTTTGTGCTAACAGTTCAGAGATATGGTGAGTGAGAAGTGAGAACTGAATTTGTATTCCCCCATTATTGGCTTTTTGTCCATGAGGTTAAGAGCTATGTTGAGAAGTGAGAAATGAATTCACTAAATGATTTCAGTCTTCCTATTTTTCAGGCAGCTGCTGATTTGGGATAGTGGTATGTTGTTCTGAATGTAGTGCATAGAGTCCTGGGTTCAAAACCTGCCAGTGAAATGCATGATGGTAGCACAGCATTTTATTCTAGCAACTGTACAAAATTATACAAGCAATGTTTAAAATGTGTCCCTGGTTTTTGACCTTTTGTCCCCCTCTCCCCCCAAAAAAATGAAATTGAAAATAAGTGCGAGACGCTGTGCAAGATGCCTATGGCTTACACTACTGTCATTCTATTTATAGTGTGGGTGTGCAAGCAGACCTTTATGATGGAAAAGTTCTGAATTGGGCAGTTTTGTCATTATTGGTTTATGTGTTTTGTTTCATTACCTACAGTACAGATTACTGGTAAAATGTTCAAACAATAAATTTAAAATGCACTCTAACATGTGTGTTGTATTATACAAGGAATATAATTTAATAAAGTCAGGAAGGTGTATAAAGAAAAGAACACATGTATGTTTCTTGTTTTGTGTGCAAGGGGCCAATGATTTGAAAACAGCCCAAAGGTAATCTTTATCCACCACTGGCCAGATGCATTTTCTTTGGATGTGGTGTGTGTGGGTTTCAATGCTGTTTCAATGAATGTGAGTTTCAAGGGCAAAGTTTAATGTCAAGCCTATTTTCATTGTGTGAGAGTATTGCTTTGTTTACCAGATGACGTCTTTTAGTGTTTCTGCATTGTTGTGCTGTAAAATGTAAAAATAAAATTCAGATCATTGTAGAAGTAAAGCAGTATGCATACATTAGTAGTGTTTATGATAAATGGGGCAAAATAGCCAGGTAACAGGACACTGGAATGGCTGCAGGGGGACTCTGGTGCCATGTTTTGGTTGTCTGTTCTTCAATTTGCGTTCAAAAGTTGGTATCCCACAATTCCATTGGAGTGGGTGGGGTTACATAATTATGTATGTAAATTAGATGTTAATCAGCGTACAGATTTGTACCTATTTTTCATGGGCCTTGTCCAGATTTTTGATGTTTCCAGGTTGAGGGGTATGGTGGGGCCCTTGACCCTCATCAAAATCTGTGTCCTTGGTGACTGATCAGGGGAATCGATATGCCTCCTCTTGTATGTCCTCTTCTTAGGGACCTCCTCGGTGGGATATTCTGGGGAGATATCAGAAGGGAAGGGGATATCCTGTTGGAAAACCTGGGGTTTTGGTATAGCCTGTCCCTATAAAGAGGATAGCGGAGACTCAAGGCAGAGAGGCGGAACAGATGATGATAAAGGATCCGAAGGGAGAGGCATCACCTGAGTCTGAGGTGAAGACAGAGCTCTCTCCAAAACCCTGAAGGCAGACCATTCTTGAGAGGTATAAAGACATGGATCTGACAGGCCAAGCCTCTGAATCCTAGTCCTGTCCTGCCCTGCCCTAAAGACATCTACCCAGAGGCTGAAGTCGGACCCGAACTGAACATAGTCAAGGCTTGAGACGCAGAGACGGCTCCAAAACCCTCTGTGCCGACTGCAGCACTTCGGACCCGATGAGGTAGAAATGGCTCAGAGCTCTCTGGATCCGAATGAACTGAAGAGCTCAGAGCAAGTCTCGAATACGGGATACCAGAATCCTCTGATCCAAAAATTACTGTGCTGGATGACTCGGATCCAAGGGCTCCGATAGTGGATACATGGACCTCCCGACCTGATGGGGTAGGACCCCAAAAAAGGGCAAAGTGGCTCTGTGCCAGGAGATCTTTCTCACTAGCCTCTCTAAATCTTCTTCTGTGAGACTTCAAGATGAATGGGTGGCTAGAGACGATGGAGACTTTGGTCTTTCTAAAAGGAGGGAAGGCACTCTAGATGGAACCGGGTCCACCAAATAAGAGTACCTTGTTGTAGACAGAATCACTAACGTGGACATCTGATCCAAAGTCTTTGGATCTGATGAATCTTTGCTTGTCAGAAACTATGGATCTGAAGAAGCTGTCAGGTCCAAGGGCTCATATTTGGACTTAGACGAATCTGAAGAAAGCCGGATCTGATAATTTTTGCCTCTTCTTCATATGATCCGAAAGAACTGTAGGATCTGAAGAAGTTCTTTTGATTGCTTTTTCTCAAGACCTGGATGACACAGAAAAGGTACTCAGAGAATTAAGAGTGGTCTGTTCAGGTTTTTCTTTGGGAGGTTCAGATACAGCTTAGTCAAAGGATGAAGGCAAAAGCCCCTTTAGAATAAGTTTGTTGCTGCGATCTGTCAATGCCCTAGGGATGAAAGCATGGCACAGCGTGCCATTATCCTGGAAGAGGAGGGGACCTAAGTAAAAAAAAAAAAAACACGCAGTGTGTGCAAGTCATAAGAATTTTCTGACTGCATTTCCCACATTTTTTAGCCTGGCTCCTTTCCTTATCAGCCATCAGCAAAAATGAAAGGCCAAGCACAAACAGAACAGCAGCAATAACAGCAATAAAAACAGAATTATAACTTTTAATGATGAAAGTCTTTTTTTTTTTTTTTAAAGCAGAAGGAAAGGAAAGAAAGTGCCAACAATGGTACTGAAGACTACGATAATCATAGAAGAAAGAGGGTTGCTAACAACAGTAATCAGAAATACTGCAAATGGTAAAAAGGAAAGAAAACAGAGATTTAAGTTTTTTTTTTAACTTACTTATCACGCAAGACTCGCGAGAACAACGGACCACATCTTTTCACTGGAAACAGCAATTGGGATTTGGGGAAGTGGGGGTGGCACATTCTGGGTAAGGGAGAAGCTCTGCAGTTCAAGCTTGCCATGAGCTTTTACAATGGCTGAGCTGGATCTGAGGGATCAGATCCAAACCCATCAGTCGAGGACGGAATAAAAACTGACATCATCAGATCAACTATTTAGAATGACATGGTCTTTCCTGTTTCTAGTTTAGCTGGATAATTCCCTAACAAGGGTATTACAACTTTCAAGAGACTTAAGGGATCCCTCAGGGTACTTTCTTAATCAGGGCTAAAAGAGGTACTTGTGTTTTGTGTGCAGAATATCACATGGGAAAAAGAAATTTGTAAGGAATTTATAGTCAGCAGGTAATAAACGTTCAAATATTTAGACAGTCCATCTGATGAGACAGAACACATCAAATAATTCTGTGACATTAGCAATAAAAATGTCTGCTCACTCAGGGTTGGCAAGAAATCCTGTATTTATTTAAATTTTATATATATATATATATATATATAGCTATATTATACACACACACACACACATATATATATATATATATATATATATATATATATATATATATATATATATACAGGCACACACGCGTGTGTGTTTGTGTGTGTGTACCATCAGTGAAATAAGAAATACTCCAAAGGAAACTATAATCCCACCTTAATGTATTCCACAAGACAGTCTACATGGAAAAGCTTGGTACAAACACTTCATAGTCTACACACGGTGAAAGGAAATCCCTAGGGTATCTTCAAGACTTCTGTAGGCCCCGAGAATGTTTGACATGCAGTTACATTTCTGGATGACACTCAAAACAGGTGGACACAGAGGTCTCTTGCTGAGTTGTATTTAAGTGAATGCTGAAGTATAAAAGATGAAGGTGAAGAAATCTTAAATACTAAGAACTTGAAATACATTTACTGTTAGTAATTATAATCCAAAACAGAACAGATTCTTCACAGTGTACACTGCAGGCTTGTTAAAGTGTAAAACTCTGCAGAGTGGTTTGCTAATCTACACCTAAAATGGGTATAATAAGTAAAGAGGACTAGAAAAAGTCATATACTGATAGCCTGGGGACAGATTATGGGAATGATTTGTGGGACAACCCATGATTTACAAATGAAGCACAGACAGCCAAATGGATACGAATCACTACTGAACACTCAAGCACCTCAAGATTCCATCCCATAACAACCTACAGTTTGCTTATAAACCCTTATTCATTCTCCACTGCTTAGCACGGGAGGAAGAGTTACAGCTATAAATGAAAAGTGATGACCACAAAAAGGGCAGAACAGTGGCATGTCCTCTGCCTCGCAGTTCCACAGTGCAAGGTTCAATCATGACCACCAAACATGGAGTGTGTGTGAAGTTCTGTATGTGTTCTCTGTCTGTACATGTTTTTGCTACATTCTCTGGTTACTTCCTAGCTCCCCAAAATATGACAGTTGACTGGCTACAATAAAGCTGTCCAAATATATATTGCATTTGGCTTTGTTCTTGTGTCAAAAAGGCATCCAAATAAGACCAATTTACTTAATGGATTAACAAAACAAGTTAATTGTATATATATTTTTTTACAAAAAGTTCACAACTCATGGATAAAACAGTACATCCATCATACATAAATTGTCCTTCTGGAGGAACAGACATATATATTTGTACCATGCACTAGAAGAAATGGAGTCAGCAAAAAAGTAGTACTCTAGATACCACCTACCAGTAGAATTTTAGTTAACTTTAGGAAGGAGTATTTGATGAACTTAAGTCTATGAAGATTTCCCATTTAAGTACTTATTTCTTTATTCATTCATGTATTCATTAAGTTTGTTAATGGGTGGAGAGACTAGTGCTGTGAATTCCAACAACATCCAGGGTTGACATAAAAACTGTAATACAACATACGATCTGAGCAATTTACAGCACAATACTTTTGAAATTGTATAATTAAATGTATGAAGACTTCAAAAGCAACATGCTGTGAAAAGGAAATTAACTACTGGCAGGGATAATTCACCTGATTCGTAAAGAGACTGTCACGTCAGCAGTCTTAATCAATAACCCACAGACAAAGTGTGTAAATCTCTATGAGGTGTGTATTGCTAAACTCATTCTCTGGACTTATGTAACATAAACTAATCACTGTAGTCTGTACAAAAGAGGTGTACTGAGAAAAGGAAGTGTTTTCCATACATGATAATATCCCTCTTTCTTACAACAAATATATCTGTGCACAAACATATCTAAATATCTGTACAGCTATCTATATATACACACATGCATAAAACTACGAGGTATTATGCATTTGGTTATACTAATCATTACAAGTTAATCTTAGCATCATATTAAACATGTCATGGGTTAACTATATCAAAATTAGCTTATTTTACCTATTTAAGAACATTAATTTTTTTCCGTCTTTAGAATCATGTTCAATTCTGGAACAATCCATTTACCTCTACGGTTTCTTCATTGACCTACTACATTTGAGAATTTACCAAAACTAGTTATACTGGACTTCTAATGTTTTTTTTTTTTTGACTGCTCTTGCTGTACAACAGCTTTACTTGCAGAAATAAATTCAGTAGTTCATAGGTTGGTACTAGGCTATCAGCCCTAGGGCCTATACAAGCCTAGCCATAACAATTCCCTGGCTATTTCTTCCCACATTATTTATTTTCCTGGACCCCTGTCTAGCAGGGCGACTGACTTGACCCCTGGGGTGAATTTCCTTTCTCCCATCCAATCGTCAAGGTTCCTCTTGAAGAGGTCCAAAGAGGCACTCTGCTTGACATGTATGGGCAATCTATTCCAGAGTCTGGGGAGTCTCTGGGTCAGGAACCTATCCCTCCAGCATGTTTTGTTTATTGTGATGACAAGGTTTAGATCCCTGGAGCGTGTAGCTCTGAGGGATTGGGATTTCTTTAAGTGTAGCATGTCCAACAGCTCTGGGTTTGACATGGCCTTGTATGTTAAGCAGAGATCGCCTCTGAGTAGACGATATGCGACAGAGTATAGCTGGAGTTTTTTAAGGCGGTCAGCGTTGGGCATCTGCTTTAGGCCTGTGATTCTTTTAGTGAGGTATTTCTGAGGCCTTTCCAGTTGTTGCAGATGTCTTGAGAGGTACATATCAAATGGGGCGTTGTATTCTATAATGGGTCTAATGAGGGATGAGTACAGTGGGACAATGACCTCCTTTTTCTGGATGAAAAGCCCTTTGTGATGAGGTGTGCCACATAGAAGGATTTCCTGACTGTTGTGGCGATGTGGTTATCGAAGGTGAGACCACTGTCCACCTGTGTCCCTAAGTCTCTTATCACACTTTCTGTGTTTAGTGTACTGCCACCTATATGGTAATTCATGGATACATGTTTTTTCCCAAAGGGGATAACAATACATTTCTTGGCATTGAGCTTGAGCCCATGGCTCTGGCACCAAGCATCTGTTTCTGTAAGGCCCTTTTGTAGAGTATCCACATCATTTGGGGATTCAATAATGGCTCCCAGTTTGCAGTCATCTGCAAACTTTGTTAGCCAGAGTCCCTTAGTGTTGACCTGTACTTCAGAGAAGTAGATGCCAAACAAGAGCGGCCCCAGTTTTCAGAATCTATTTCATGTGAAATGACTACTAGTTGTGACAACTGTAGCTGCTCATCTTTTCAGAATACAGATGCCTACAGTTTGACTATTTCAAGAAATTAAGAATACTACCTACATATGAGATGCACAAGTTCTCTTTAAGTAGAAGAAATCTGTGTCCAATCTACTCCATAAGCGACCTAGAATTTGGTATGCCAGCAGCTCCTCTTTGGTCTGCTAGGGTACACACTGCAGATGGTGCGCATCTGTAACACTTGTTCTATTTAAATTGACAAACCCTGCCAAAACATTACATCTTTTATACTTTCTTTGCTCTTTACTATTCCCAGAAGTGACCTGTGTATCCTCTCAAGAATATTTTCTCTCAATTGAGTGGGAAATATTGTTTTGTCAGCTTTAAACAACAAGCACTGGACATAATGTATTGCTTCCTTGAAAGAAAAAAAAATATTTCCTTACTGATAATTTTTGTACGCCCATGTTTTCAATGTACTGTATTCTCAGTAGCTGTATTTCTAAGTCAGTGTAAGTGTGCATCTGAAATTCTTTTACTACTACTATAGTAATGTAATACAACATTAAGTACTGACATTTGTATGTTACTGTTAACAAGCTTTATTATCCAAATAATTTCTAGTTCTTTCAGTAGTTAAAGCCTCTCTGGTTTGCATGCTCTTCTCAACATCTCTGCTATGAAAAGTTTGTTCATCTAACCTACATTATACTTGCAGATCATACTTCTCTAGATAGAGCATCATCCTCTAAAAGTTTGGTACTACTTTGTACGAAGATTTTCTGAATACACTATGCAAGTATATGTGGTCTGTTTCCACCTAACTTCATTACCATAGACATATTCATGAAATTTTCTACATCCATACCCTATTGCTATATCTGTTTACTACATCTATAATGCATCCTTTTCTCAGGACACCCCTTTTATGCACTGGTGAATGCTCTTGACCTATTATCAATTGGTCCTTTGTCTTGCAGGATCACAGTTCCTACATCATTCTGACTAGCATTTACTACAAAGTAACAAATATTTGGCTTATTCACACTACAGCATTTGCTACTTCAGAATTCTTCTTTTGTTCAAAGCACCATTCACGGAGTTGTATCTTGCTCTAAATCCTTCTTAGAGCCACAGTTACTGCAGACATATTAAGTACAAACTTTACCAAACATCTGTATCACCTTCTCATTTTTTAGCTTTGGCACTTGCACAACAGAGCAGATTTTTCTTGGATCAAATTTCAGATACACTGATGCTAGAGTATCACTTATGCATTTCAGTCTTGTCACTCTTATTCTTGTTCTTACTCAGCCTGAAATGATAATGTCTTGACCTTTTTGGTAGCTGTATAAGTATCTTGCCATGGTTTTCTCATGTCTAATCCCACATTAATTTACTATCAATTATGTTTACAGTCATTTCTGAGCCTTAAAACTACTTGCGCAACAGCTCTCCAGAATACCACTTGTGCTGACAAAATGCCACATACAAATTTAATGAACATATACCCTCTCAATGGCATATTAAATGTACACAACATGATGCTTGAGTCCAAATTTTGTCTGGAAGAAATTCTGGTTTGTGTCTAATTATAATAAATAACAGCATTTTGTATTTTTGAAGTAGGCAATGGGTAATAGTTTTAATTATTTAGTTCTTGTAGATCTATGCAAACACAAATCTAACTGCTCCTTACAACAGCAACCATCCATTTCAACCACTCTGTTGGCTTTAACTGCTTCTTAATGACACCTACATTTTCCAGTCTCATTATTTCCTCCATAACTTTACTTCTGAGTAACACGAGCAGTTTCCACGGAGCATGTAACACTGGTACTGTGATATTCTCCTGGTACACTTTTAAGCCTGTGAACAAATTCACAATCATGCAAGATATCACTGCAATGTTTCTGCACAAAATCTGAGACCTCTGTGACAGTATTAGGGAAACAGAAGACATGCAGTATTTGTTTTCATACAGTGAATTATTTTATATTATTCCTACTTACTCATAAGCCACACACCCCAAAACTATTAGGAAACATCAGTTCTTTCAATACAATAATCTGAAAGAGAAAACTAAACTGTTTAGACTTGTACTTAAATGTTCATATCTGACCGAATGGTGTCACCCTGGAGTAAAATAAACAATGTACATGCAGCTCTTTGGTATTTTCCAGACCAAAGCTTAGGGTATTTTCTGACAAGACATCATACTCTACCAGTGTCTAATTCATACTTCACAATCTGTCCATTACTTCTCAGTATTTCATGCAGACTGCTTTGCATGACTCGTGTCTCTGATACATATTCGGATTTCCCTGTTGAAAAGACTTAAACATTCCTGAACTACAGAACAATTAACCAGTAGCTAATACGAATGGCACCACTTATTTTAGAGTACCAATGGTACTTAATAATAGTTTGGACAACAATGGTGACATTCCCAATTTTACTTCATACACTCCTGGGATTCCAAATGGCCATGGTACTGGTAGAAACTGTGAAAGATCGATAGACCTACCAGCTATGCATAATTCTAATGACCAGAGGAGCAGTAGTAAGATTGGTCCTTCGGACTTTACATTTGACTGGTCTTTTGGCGGCATAGAACTAGAAGCTAAGCGAGTGGGTACTAAACCTAAGAGAGTCATGTCTCACATGTCCTATGGTCACACTGACCTAGCTGCCGGTGTTGATAAAAGACATGGGACTGTTGCAGATGTGCCAATTATATCTGACATGACGAATGGGAAGTCGAACCTTCTTTTAAAAAATTTTAAGGACAAAAATTGTATGTTTGATAACAACAATATTGAATACAAAAATCATAGATTTTCTGTACCTGCAGGTACACTTAAGGACAATATTTTTATTTTAAGTAAGAAATGGAATAATATAAATAATATTAAATTGGACAATGCATATTTGACTAAATGTATGGAAAACAAAATAGTCCCTATGGGACTTAGGCTTTTTAAGTACCCTATGGGGATAGAAATTACTGATAATATTGAAAAACAGATTAACTTGTTTTTTGACCAATGTGGTTTTAAATATATGCATATGTTAATTAAATGTAATGATAAAAAACTGGCTGAACTTATGCAAGAAGTGGAAGAGTTAAATGAGATTATTAGAAATTACTTATTGTTTTCACAATGGGAAAAAATTTATGTTAAACAGTTTAACATGGCTGACAATGTCATCAAACAAGTTCATATTCGCAAAAATAAAAAAATTTGTAGTGATATGGAACAATACAGTAAGGGTAGGGCGTATCTTTGGGATAAATACAAAGGGAATAACAATCATCCCAATAATACCTCTTATGAGGTGTTTGACCATGGTAACACTTATTATGGACATCAGAGGGACAATCAATCACATTTTTTCAATCAGAGAGCAGGGGAAGACAAAGAGATTGGAAATGGGGGGGAAATTGGAGAAGGCAAATACATCAGGACAATCGGGGACACCAACAGTATGTCACGGACAAGAAAAATTAATTAAAAAAGAGGGGAAGGGGACACTGATTCGAGACAACAATTTGGTTAATCATATAAGTGAGAGTATTAAGAAAAAAGGTGTAATTTATAGTTATAAAAATGTCAACATTTATAATTATACTGACTATTCATTGAAGACTATACACTTCGACTTGCTCTCTAAAGGGATGAAGTTTATCCCTACCTTAAAATTTAGGCTGGTAGACTGTATTAGTGAAATCAAGAAATACATTAGAAAATTAAATCTCAGTGTTTTATTTAAGGATTCTTCAGAGAAAGTTAGAAGTATCAATCAAGACATTTTGCATAAAGGCTTGAAAAAGAAGAGTACATTTGTGCCCCCCATGCATCCCATCATTTCTATTTACGATAGGACTGTAACACAACAGATATACAAGTTACAAAACCACATATGTGGAATTAGGACCAATTATAATTAATCTATAGAAGAACATAGGATCCTACAGGAATTGAGAAATGATAGGGATATTAGGGTCATGAAACCCGACAAAGGGGGTGGTATAGTTATATATGACAACTTAGCATACACTTCAAGACTGTTTGATTTATTGCATAATTCAGGGAATTATTAGTCTGTGAATGAAATTAATATTGCCTACAGAAGAATTGATTTACATCAGGAAGAATATTTGATTGACAATAGAATAACGATGGCCACTTATAATTTTATCAAAGTTGAACATCCTAAGCTTGCATCTATAGTTGGGATCCCCAAAGTCCATAAAGACACAGAGAACCCCCCCCCCATTTAGGCCAATCATTTCTGGGAGTAAATCAAAAACATTTCCCATGGTCTCAGTTACTGATGTCTATTTAAAACACATCTACAAAAAAATCCCACATATGGTCAAGGACTCATGGGAATTTTTGAAAAATTATCCCACCCTATCTTGGAGTGAGGACATGCTTTTCGTCACTATAGATGTGATAGATCTATTTTCGTACATCCCCAAAATTGAAGGACTAGAGGCATTTGCCAATAGTATATATAAACATGCAGATTTAGACTGGGACAAAGCTTGTTTATTATTGGATATGATGTCTTTGGTATTAGAACATAATTACATCCAATTTAAGGGTGAACTTTTCAGGCAAACCAGAGGCATAGCTATGGGAGCAGGCTCCCATATACGCCAATCTGGTTATGCTTGATTGGGAGGAGACTAAAGTGTTAAGTAGTGTATATATGAAACATATCAAATATTATTCACGATACCTAGATGACATTTATATCTTATGGAAAGGTAGTAGTATCATACTGGATCAATTTTTAGATTATTTAAATCAGAGTAGTAACTATCTGAAATTCACTTTATCTAGGAATGAATATGGTGTACCATACCTAGATACATTTGTTTCCAAAGTAGGAACAGGATTGAAATCAAGAATTTACAGAAAAAATACATATTCTAACAGCTACTTAGAATTTACCAGTAATCATCCCAGGAGCAAATTCACCAATATTTACAAAGGGCAGATTATTCGTGCTATAAGGATGACTTCTACATATGATGACATGCTAGAGGAAGCAGCATTTATTACAGCTTTGTTCAAGGACAGAGGGTATGATGCTAAGATGATGGCTAGAGTTAGTCAAGTAGTTATCAAAGAATGGGGAAGCAAATATAAACCTCTGATGGGATCTAACAATGAGGTTGGGGCGGATGATGGAACAACCCATCACATCTTGGTTAACAGTTCATCATATGGCAAAAGATGTGTGCTTGAGTATGGACCATATGTGGGCAAAGTAAAGAAAATCATGACAGAAAGCTGGGACATCATTTCAGTTGATGAACAATTAGTTAGAATATTAGGGACTGGACCACAATTTGTGTTTAAGATGGGATATAATATTAAGAACTACTTAGAGAGAAGCAATTTGAACATAGGGTCTCATAACACTTATACTAAAAAATGTGGAAATTGTAATCAATGTAACACAATATTTCAGGAAAATAGTATTGTGTTAGAGAATGTAAAAAGAAATAGAACAATTAGGTTTAAACAGGGAAATTGTAACACCAAAATGATTATATATTTGGCTAAATGCATGATATGCCCCAGTTTTTACATAGGAAAAACTGAAAGGAAATTTAAAAAGCGCATATATGCACATTTATACAGTATCAAAACCAAAGATGAAAAAAATGCACTGTATAGACACATTAAAAAGTGTGGTGATAGACACTATTTCAATTTTGCTATAGTAGACAGTGTTGTAATAGACATTAAGGGGGGAGATTTTAAAGGACTGCTGTCCTACAAAGAATACTGGTGGCAAGTATTTTTGGATTCTTCTAATCCACCAGGACTGAATGATGTCATATCCATTAAACCCTTATTAGCTATGGATTGATAACATTATACAGTATTCAAGTGTAATTTGGGTCCATGTGGACTCACATCAGACTATTAGTATATATTTAGTTTTTTAAAGGTAGTTACAGATTTGTGTGATGTCTTTCACACTATACTACAATGTATTTTATATTTTAACATTCAAACTACATAGACATTACATATGTATTGCTTTTTATATATTTCTGAGTTGATTATTTTCAACAATATTTATATTTATATATGTTACATGTTTAGTAAAGTACATAGGACAATTCAATAGAAAATTATATATAGTAGGAGTTAGAACGTCATATTTTATCTGTTTTATACTTATATATTGTTCGCATGTGTCACTTATTGCATGTTTAATTTTATTTTATTTTCATTTTAATTATATATGCTTATGCATATACATTTTTTGTGATTATGACAATTTCAGATGTAAACAAGAAATCAGGTACTCCACAAGTAATAACGGTAGTCCCAAAGGTGATGTCCTGAACGTAAGTTTATTTTCACAAAAGCAAACGTTTTCGCTACTGTTAAGACAGCAAATATTTGGCGCTTCTTTCTTGTCAGTTTCTCTGAAGAAGTTGCTGTCTTAACAGTAGCGAAAACGTTTGCTTTTGTGAAAATAAACTTACGTTCAGGACATCACCTTTGGGACTACTGTTATTACTTGTGGATTACTTGTGGAGTACCTGATTTCTTGTTTTCAGTTTTTGGTTTATGGTATTGTTCTACAGGTCAATTTCAGATGTAAGTATTGACATCAGTTTATTGCCAGTTGTACTTTGACATATTATTGCAATATCTCTTTAAAAGAAAGTATTCAAAACAGTTTGGTTTTGGCGCCAAAAAGTTTATTTAAAAGTTAGTAGGCTCATTTTTCAGCGTTCTGATGAAGCTTGCTGTGAAGCAAGTGAAAGCATTTAACTGTTGGATTATCGCTGTATTTGTATAATAAAATTATTGGATTGCTGCTGTGGACTTTGCCGAAATTTTTTGATAATATCTGGAACTGCCTTTGAGGGACAGCGTCTCAAGACACAGAGGTAGCCAACGTTCTTTACCGGTTAACTGTTCTGTTGAAAAGACTTGATACTGTGGAATACCAAACATTGCTTCACTTTCCTGGAGCTATACAACAAGCAAATTATAAAATGTTTTCTATCACAGACTCTGCAAGCTTGTTTGAGAACTGGGAAAAGCCATATACCTACTACAAACCAGAATTTCAAGAATGTAGTCTGTTATCTGCCCTTCATCTCTGTTACATTGTACTAAGTGGCTCTCTTTTTCAAATTCATTACTTTTACGACACATCTTGCCTTTTTCCCATTTTTGACCATCTGTTTGACTCAGATATTTTATCTTATACTCAAGTCAAGCCTTTTAACTGTGTATTAGTAAGCTGAATTGTTTTGCAGACATCCAGAATTTTTTTTTATAAATTCATGTTTGTTTCTCTTAATAGCCTACCTCTTGTTTCCTAATTTCTTATACCATACAGTTATTCTGTCTTTATTACACGATCATACAACTTGGCAAATTCACAGTATTTGGGTCTATTCTTTGGCCCAGTAAAGTACAGCTGTGTAAGAACTTACCATAACACTAGTTGTTTGAATGGTTCCATTTCATATCATCGAAATTTCATTTCATCGAAATTCAAATCATCGAGACCAAATCGTCGAAAACTCATTTAGTCGAAAACTTATATCATTGAATCTCAAATCATTGAAAACTATAAAGCAACTAGAAATAACATCCCAGACACTGTTTACTATGTTTATGCAGGGGGGCAAGTCCCCCTGCACCCCCCCATACTTAAATATACCAACTTCAAGGTTGCACTACAGTGGGGATTAGGAAATTACCTTTTCCCCCCACTGTAGTGCGACCTTGGAGTTGGTATATTTATTTATGGGGGGTGTGGGGGACAGAGCCCCCCACATGGGGGGTGCAGGGGGGCTTGCCCACCTGCATACACGTAGTAAAAACTTTGTGGAATGTTATTTCTAGTTGCTTTATAGTTTTCAATGATTTGAGATTCGATGATACGAGTTTTTGACAAAATGAGTTTTCGACGATTTGGTCTCGATGATTTGAATTTCGATGAAATGAAATTTCGATGATATGAAGTAGAACCGTTTGAATAAACCGCATATGCAATAATGCTGACAGAAGGGACATATCCTGCCAAGGATACCATACATATCCAGCCAGTATTCCAAAGCTTAAGTGCTCTTTCCTCATGCGCCATAAATCAAGAATTAGACTTGGGCATGAGGACTAGTACTGGTGTAGAACAGATGTATACATGCAAAAATCCCCAGAACCTTCTTGCCCCAAAGAAACAGAGGCTTTCTACATAGAGGAGAGACTCGGGAAGGAGTCAGAGGAGAAAGAAAAGGCAAAAAATAAAGATGGAAAGAAGGTGCATATACTGCAAAAGAGATCTATCTGAACCTCTACTTTTATAATAAGTTCTAACATAACTGTGTTAAGTTCATCACTAGATCACTGCTGTAGTAATGCTGACAGATGGGAAGATTCCCATAGCTTTTAAACAGACTGAAAAGGTGCAACAGAGACAGAACTAGACCCTTGAAACCCTTGAACTATGGACCTGGCAAATCCAGTTCTGGCTCTGGAAAAGGCATTAATCTTGTAATGTTTTGTAAAAATGTGAAAGGAAGACCAAGTGGCTGCCTCTAGTATGGATTTGGAATCAAGCCCTTTGAAAAAGGCACCTGAAGAATTTACATAGACGAGATTTATCCTGGAATGAATAACAAAAGGAGACAGTAAAGACTATCCATCTAGAAATGTTTTTTTTTTTTTTAAGAAAATTAACTGATCAGATTTTCTAATTTCTTTAGTTTTGTGCAAATAACATCTTAGCTGCTTCTGGAAAAGTAGAGAATTTTTTCACCCTTATTTTGAGGGTTAGAAAAAAATGCAGTGAGGTGTGCACATTAGTTCAGACACATTTCAGTGGGCACCTTAATTACAATGGACGGGTCATTTCTAAGACAGACACTGTCCTTGTGGAAAACTATAAAAGGTGGAATGTACATCAGGGCTTTTAGCAGACCTTACAGCAACAGAGAGAACTGTCTTCTGTGTACAAAAGAACCTGGTTCAAAGGATGGTAAAGTTATTTTCTCAAACATACAAATCAGGCCCCAGGGAGGAGGGATAGATTTCCTTGGGGGGGTAATGTGCAGGACATCTTTAAGGAACTGTATGATCTCAAAACGTGATAGAAGAGTGGATCACATGGGAAGACAGACTGCTACTACTGACAAATGCACCTTAACAGAAGTGTATATCAGACCTTAACTGAGCAGCTCACACAAATTTTGAAGCTTAGAAGGTATCCCTGCCTAACAGGGGATCCAGTCTTGTAACACAAAAAAATTTTTTTTACATATATGACTTTCTAGTTGCAGATATCTTAGCCTCTTTTATTACCTGTAGCACATCATCAGAATAAAGGGGCTTAAAAGAATCAAAAGTTTATTATCCATACAAGGAGTCTGAGAGCGTTCATGTTTGGGTGAATGAGAGAACCCTTTTGTGTGTAAGCAAGTCCATCCTGTGTGGTAATATGGGATAAATTATCCTAGCTAGTTGAAAAAGAAGTGAGAACCAGTGTTGTCTATGACAGGGGGGGGGGGGGGGGTCAAGCAAGAGAATTTTGGGATTGCCATTCTGAATTTCCAGGAGAAGTTTCTGAATAAGAGGAAAGGGGGAAATGCATACATGAATTTCCCTTCCACATGAAAGAGAAGGCTTCCCTTGCTCAGACTTCTTTGCTAGGAGTTGTGAAACAAAATATTCTGAGCTGATCGTTTATATTAGAGGTAAAGCACCTCTGAGGTACCCATTGGTGGATAATCTGTGGGAAGACCTCCCTGTTCAACATCCATTTATGGGGATCTCCTGTTGTGAATAATGGGATAGGGTTGAATCACCATAAAAGCTTGTAACTCAGACATTCTTCTTGCAGCAGTCAGAGTAATAAGTAACGTTGTTTTCCAAGATAAAAACTTTAAACCAGCTTTGTGAACAGGTTCAAAAGGAAAAATGCAATTTTCTCCAGAACAAAATTAAGATCTCAAGGAGAAGCCAAGTGTCTTCTAGGTGGACGGATATACAATATCCCTTTTAAAAACATTTCACTTGAGGTAGTGTAGAAAGGGGGAATCCATGGGCAGAAAAGCAGAGAAGGATGAAAGGTGAATTCTGACAGAAGAGTAGGAAAGGCAAGAAGATAACTCCTCACATAAATATGCAGAACCATGGGTATCTGAACCTTAAACAGATCTTTGTCCTTGTTATGGCACCTACCAGAAAATCTTTTCCCCTTATCAATATACGATTTTCAAGTGACACAATTCTTTGTCTTGTTTAATAACTGATGCACACCATCAGAAAAAGGTGCCTGCAAGGTAATAAAATTGTACTATCCAGGCAGTGAGTTGAAAAAACTGAATGATGCAGTAGATTAAACAGCCCCTTTCTTGTGTAAATCCACAAGTGAGGAAGCTTATAGTAATTGCCCTTGGCCATTTTCAAAAGAAGGGAGAATCACTGTTGCCTGGGCCAAAAAGAGCTTCTCAAAATTATTACTGGAAAATCCTTCTGATTTTTTAGAAGAACCCTGGTTATCAGAAGAACGGGTGTTAAGGTAGAAAAGGAAAATTCTGTCCAAGGGAATGAAAAGGCATTTGTCTTCCTAGCCTTTACGCAAGTAGTCCTAGAGGAGAATTTCTTTAACTGTCTACAGTAAATGAAGGCAAACCGATCTAAACTTGAGGAGCTCCACACAGTTGTATTCATGTCTGCAAGACCCTTGGGTGTAATTTCCTTTTATGGGTGTCTGTCGTTGTCCAGCTCAGCTTGTCTGCTACATTCTCCTTTGATAAGAAGCCTGTGGGAATAAGACGGTCGAGTTACTAGTTCCCAAGCTACCATAGCTGGTCTGCAAAGAGGGTGGGGATCTGGTGCCCCATTTATGTACTACATCACGGTGGTGTTTGTCTGTGATTACCGGTAAACGGCACAGAATCCAAAGATATTTACAGTTCTGAGATTATTTATTATTGCTTTCATTTGCTTGCCATTTATGCACTTCAATTTACCCTGCTGGTTGCAGAGACCTTGAACTTTCACCCATTTAGAAACACCCCCCCAAGCAAAATCACAGACTGAGTAGGGGCTGGTGGAGAAAGACAGGGGCCTGGGTTGAGGACAACTGATTCACCTACCACAGGATCTCCCTTTTGATGACAGTCACTACCAAGACCTGAAATGACAGGGGGTGCTGTTTTTGGTCCAAACTGATTTGAAGAACCACTGGATTTTTCCTCATGTGAAGTCTTGCCAAAGAATCATAAAACTGTAGAAACCCTGAAACATAGAATCCTAGGATATTCCCCTGGTAGATGCCAGTGTCTTGTTGGAAATGTCAGAAGCTGACCCTTGTAAAATTCCACTTTGTCTAGAGGGAAAAAAGCCATCATAAGGGATATAACTAGGAGACATATTAGACACACTATCCTGTGAAACAGAATGAAAAAGAATTTCTCTATGTTCACTTGAAATCCCAGATTGAAAAAAAAAAACCCCAAGAAAGAGATTCCTGAAAGCTTATGAAGAGAGTCTACAAAAATAAAGCAGTTGTCTAAACATGGAAAAATGTGAATGCCCTGTAACCTGCAAAGGGGATGTTATAGGAGATGCACACTTTGTAAACAGTCTTGGACCTGCTGACAGCCCAAAGAATAAAGCAGGAAAACTAAAAATGTAAACTAGACACAGAAAATCTTAAAACGTCTGAAATCTTTAAGCAGTGGAATGTGATAAGCACCTTTTAAATCTAGTTACTAGAAAACTGAAAGTTGGAATGAAAGGTAAAGACTGTAGACAGAGAATTTTTGAATTTTTAAATCTTAATGTTAAGGTTTTAAAAGGCAAAGTCTAGGACAGGTCTCCAGGTTCCTTCCTTCTTTGGCACCAGAAATATTCTCAACAAATAACCTTTTCCAATTTGATCTGGAGGAACAGGGTCTATACTACCACTGCACAGCATTAGATTCAGAATAGGAGGAAACAGAGATAACTGATTGGATGAAATGTAGAGGAATCTCTTGGAAAGTAGGAAGGGTGTCCCACTGCTTGTTGCAGCCTTCTTAAATGATTCCCAGAACCCAAATGTCTGAAGTTATCTAGTGCCACAGTGAAGACAAGACCTAGATTTTGGGAAATATTTACTCGGTTGCCAGGGTGAGGAAGGGGAGGAGGAAAAACAAGATGGGCATATAGTCAATCTGCTTTTCTAGATTGTCCTTGGTTTTGGTAGGACCCCCCCCCCCTTTCTGAACAACCCCTCCATTGTTTTCTGAAAGTTTGTCTCTGTGTTTTGCTTATGTTACCTATAAAAGGAACCTGCACTGGAAGAAAAGTTTATATTACATTTAGGTATGGGAGTTGCAAAATCTGGGCAACCCCCTGAATTAACTTTTCCTTTTCATTAAATCTTTTGATGACCTCAGCAGAAGAGCCAAATAATGCTTCTTTATCCAGGGGAACCACTTAGGGAGCTCAGCTCTCACATCTGTTTAAAATTCTTGGAATGCATCCAGGCAAATATTCACAACACTGATCTGGTGGCAAGTGCTCAAAAAACAGCATCAGTAGCGTCATAGGATCACTTCAGAGATTACTTAGTTACTAGAGAAGCAGAAAAAAAGCACAGAATTTAATTGTCTAAGTATCTGAAGAACGGTAAGTAATTAACATTTTTATACTGCCAAAGGATGTCAGCAGAAACAGACATATGAACATTACAATTCACTATTCCGAATGCTAAGGAAGAAGTACATTCTTCCCAAATCTTTCAGAGCTTTCATCTTTGTCTAATGGAATAGGGTTATCTGCCACAAGGTGTTTGCATGAAGATGGTTTTGAAAGAGAAATCTTTGTAGGGTCTGCCTTAAGGTTTCTGAAAAAACTTTGTCAGCTGAAGAACCTTATAAATTATATGGTGTTGGTGGTTGACTGTCAGGCAAACTGCTGATGGCAAAGAAGCCACCCTCTAAGGTTGGCAAAACAGAGGGAATAGTTGCAGGTTAAGGGGAATCCACCAGTAGCAAAATAATATGTCTGCTGGGACTCTGACATTTATCTTTTCTCCCACTGAAATAACTCCTTCACATTGGTAACAGTCTCAGAAAAAGACAACTATTCTGGTGGGGAATCTGAATAAAAGCTTTCCCCAGATCCAGATTCCTCATTCTCTGGGGCACAGACTAGAGAAGTACCTGCTAAGCCTAATTCGTGTACCTCAGATTGTGAATCAGAATCTGGGAGAGAATGGAAAGAATCCTTTTCCTTTTTAAATGAAAGGAAAGCCCAGACTGTAAAGACTGAAAGGCTGTTAAGTCTTTGGTAGAACTCATTCTTCTTGGCTGCCTTGGTTGTAGGGACTACAGGAGAGGAAAAATGCTTATGTTATAGGCTTCCTTTTCCTATAAGTCTCACCTGAAAATGAATACCCAGATATACAATCTTTCCCATGGGAATTTAGCTCATCACAGCCCTGTAAAGGAAGAACATCAGCTTCCTTCCCCGATGCCAGCAACAGTGGTACTCTCTTGTCAGAAGTGAATAGTTGAGTGGCCCTGAAGACATGCCTACCACTCAGTCCTTAGCAGCTTCCCATGGAGCAACATCAAAGGGACCAAGAGAAACAGATGGATGATCCAAGAACTCCGATATGAGGACAACAGAATCACGTGTTGAGGCAAAGAGTAACCCAGAGAAAGGACTGAAGCATCATTAAGACCTTCTCGCTTTTTGCAAACTGGGGAGGGAATGTCCAAAGATCCAGGTCCATAACTATACTGCTAAAGTCTACCTAAAAATGAATAGTGAAGCCTGGGTTTATGTACTCTTCTCCTCAGACAAAAAGGCAACACATAGGTAAAAAAAATTGCTGAATTACAATTACTGCTAACCACAAATTTTGACAGAAAAGATAAACTTTTTGCACAAAAATGGAAGGTAGTCTCTAACCAGGTACTTATCTGCCCAACTTTGTTTAGTGCTAGCTGGTCGGTGAACATAAAAGTCGAAACAGAGAATGAGACTTACTAACTGCTTCAATGGTAAGAAAGTTCTGATAGTTTGGCACCCATACCACAGTCTTTATACCTATCTCCTTGAGTTCTACAGCAGTTAGGGTGCAATAAAGGTGTCCTAAAGCTTTGGAAACTGGTCATATGTCCTATCATTGGCAGGATACATTCAACATAGCTTATGCTACTACAACAGTGATCCAGTGCTGAGCATCAGGACGGATAGTGAAGGATTGGGAATTTCCATGTGTAAGAGATTGTAATCTCTCATCTGGGATATATAAAACTGCTTCCCTCCAATTAAAATGTTGCATCATTTTCTGAGTAGTTTCTCGAAAGGAGACATCCTCCTGAAGAAAGTCAGAGGGCACAATGTCAACCGATTCAAATTCATATCCAGAAGAGGCAGGACTCTAAGAAGAACATTACAAAAGCTTGGGTTCTGGTTCAGTGGAGGAATCTTCATTAGTAGTAGTGTCCCTTTACCTTTTATTGTGGAGGGTACAAAAACTAAGGCACCTAAGAGTCATGAGGGCTTTGAACAACTTCTGAGAAAAATCCTGCCATTCTTTTTGAGGATCTCTGGAAACAGGAGTGGCAGGAGATGAAATGTGTCTACATTTTTTTTTCTTTTCAGGAGTTTCCAAGGAAACTATATGAGAAGGGCCCAACCTGAACATAACATTTATGAAAGCACATGGAATGTCCTCAAGTACTAAAATCTGAGGAATACCATCCAGTTCTTCAGAAATTACAAGCCACAGTTCCTCTTTCAAGGCCTTAGTGGCCCATCTGACTGTTTGGATGGGAAGCTCCTGTAGGCTGTTCCATTTTGGCCTCCACTGGGGTCATGACAGAGGGAAAAGGCCCACAGGCCAGACAGTGTGTAGGCTTCTCAACTGAGATGTCTGACTATGACATGAAGAAAGAAGTCAAAATAGCAATGTCTTGCATCTGCTTTTTCTTTTTCTGCAGTGAAGGAAAGTCCATGCCGTGAACTTCAGAGGACACATCTTCTCATTCAACAGCCTTCAGGCATTTGTTCTTTAAGTGAATATTTTATGAAGAAAGGCAACTTCTTACATTTTTTGGGACAAAAGCATCACAAACAGAGCAGTCCCTGACGTTATGCTCTGACCACCACAGAAAAGACACCGAGTATGTCAGTCTTTTTATAGAATCTGCTTACAACAGAAGCATTTACCTCTTTTAGATGGCATGAACAAAATTCCAAAATGAAAAAAAGAGGAAGGGGGCCCCCAATGAGATACTTCACTTTCCCTCATGATGGCAAACTGGATCCTTCTGGACAGCTGAAAGACTGAGCTCTACACAGCGTCTTGCTTCCTTGAATGGCGGAAAAAAGTCCTGCAGATTTTTAAGGATCACAGGTGTGCACTAGGCCAATGACCAATGGAGCCTTTTTAGCACTGTAAAGGAGGGGCCTGAGAGATAAACCTTTTGCAGGCCGCTTGTGTCCATTAGTAACACATGTGCCAAGCCAGGAGTACATTTTTGATTCTCTATCCAGTTGTCCAAGTTGCACTTTAATTGGGTTAGGGAGGAACTCTGCTTCACTTAGATTGGGAGACTGTTCCAGAGAAGGGGCAGTCTCTAGGATATAATCTGTCTCTCCAGCAGGACCTACTTATATTTCAGGCAAAGCTCAAGTCTTTAGAATGGGTAATTCTGATGCTGTTTGTCTTGTGGATATGCAGAAGGCCCAGAATGGGGTTTGAAGATGCCTTGTATGTCAGGCATAGATCTCCCTTCAACAGCCTGTAGGAGACAGAATACAGGAATGTGACTTTTAGACAGTGTGTATAGGACATGTTATTTACACTCTGTATTATTTTAGTGTAGAAACTCTCTGGGCATTCCAACTGTTGGATGTGCCTGGTTAGGAATACACCAAAGGGAGCACTGTACTCAATTACAGGTCTGATGAGTGCCAAACAGTTGAACAAGGACTTCCTTGGACCTAAGAGCCATTGCTTTGTGTATAAGTTGCGCAACGTAGAATAACTTTCACACTACCATATACACATGCTGGTCAAAGGCAAGATTACTGTCCAAGTGCATCCACAAGTCCCTGACTAGTAGGCCGTCTCTTAGGGGGGGGGTTGTCAATATGGTAGTTACCAAAGGTAACGGACTTCCTAAAGGATTCTATTATGAATTTCTTGGTATTTATTTTAGTCCACAGCACTGACACCAGTTATTTGTGAAGGATTCTATGACTGCTCCAAATTTGCAACTGTCTGCAAATTTTGTCAGCCAGAGGCCCTTGATGTTGGCCTTGAATTCAGAGAAGTAAATGCCAAAAAGTAGTAGTCCCACAACCAATCCATGAGGGACTCCACTGGTGACTGGCCTTTCTGTAAAGGTGGATTTTCCAATTCTAACTTCCTGGGTCCTGTCTGTGAGCCAGCTGACTGTCCATCAGGTGACACAGGTTTATTATCTAATCCCATGAATTTGTCAACAATGTCTGAGTGGGGTACCGTGTCAAATGCCTTGGCTAGTTCAAGGTAGAAGTGTGAACTGTTTTGCCATCATCCATTGCTCTGGAGACCTTCTCAAAGAAGTCCACTCATACATTTTGTACATACCAGGATGCAGTTCTCACATCTAGGTCTAAGTTTGGATTCACAGAGCAGTGAGGAAAGGGAACTTAGTGTTTGGTGTACTGCCCATATTAATGGTATCTTTGGCAGGATGCATCCCATCTATTGGCATTTTTACAACAGTTACCTAATGATGAACATATGTATCTGGAGTCTATAAAGACTTTGTGCTCTTGTAAAGAACAACTGCCCAATGAATGCTAAACTATTTCCTGGCTAGCAACAATTACTACTTTTTTCTCCAAGTACCGTTTTTTTCTCTCTCTTCATCAAGGAAATTAGTTAAGTACCATTACAGCTTCTAGTTATCATACAATAATTCTGCACACCAAACTTTTACAGGTTTATCAGCTTATCTGTTTGTAGTGAGGAATAAATCAAATTTCCTGATTCAAGGCTACAAACATTCAGTCAGGTTGTCTTCTTGCAACACAAGTGATCCAGGAGGTGCAAAATAATTGCTCACTAAGAATTACACTTCTGTAGTCCAAACTCAGAAACCATAGGTTCATAGGTAGGTACTAGGCTATTGGCCCTAAGGCCCATGCAAGCCTAGCCAAAAAATGTACCCTGGCTTTCGCCACCCAAGAAAATTATTTTCCTGTGCCCCTGTCGAGCAGAGCCACAGAAGTGATCCCCGGGGTGCATTTCCCATCCAATCATCAAGATTTTTCTTGAAGAGTGCTAATGAGGAGCTCTGACATAGATAGGTAGTCTGTTCCAGAGTATGGGAAGTCTCTGGGACAGGAATCTATCCCTCCAGCATGTTCTGTTTATTGTGGTGACAAGGTTTAGGTCCCTAGAGCGTGTAGCTCGGAGGGATTGGGATTTCTTTAAGTGGAGCATGTCCAACAGCTCTGGGTTTGACATAGCTTTGTATGTTAGGCAGAGATCGCCCCTGAGTAGGCGATATGCGATGGAGTAAAGCTGTAGTTTTTTCAGACGGTCTGCATAGGGCATCTGTTTGAGGCCAGTATATATTTCTTCACTTCAAGCAGCTATTCTACCACTGACACCATGTTATATCCGGCTTAAAAATAACACAGAAAATAGATGTGGCAATTCAAAATGGATTCGCTGGAACACTTGTGTAACATGTCATGCTAATCCCCACTGCTAGCTCTTTAGAAATTAAAAGTTACATGACCTTATAGGTTCATAGGTGTGTACTAGGCTAATGGCCCTGGGGCCTTTACAAGCCTAGCCATAGGATTACCCTGGCATAGTGCCACCCGACCTTAGTTCCTTAGTGCCTCTGTTGAGTAGAGCCACTGGAGTTATCCCGGGGTGAATTTTCTGTTTCCCATCCACTCATCAAGATTTCTCTTGAAGAGGGTCAGTGAGGGCATTCTTCAAATGGAGGGAGAAGAAAAAAAAAAATTGGTCCAGGATGTATTGTGGAAATTGATGAAAGTCTGTTCACGAAGAAAGAAAAAAAGAGTAATGCAGGATGTGTACTGCTGCAGCAATGGATTTTCGTCAGTATATGCAGAGAGACCAAAGAAACTTTTCTTGTAACTGTGCCGGACAGAAGTGCTGCTACTCTATTACAGAAAATTAATGAGCACATTCAAGAGGGCAGTACAACTTATTCCAACTGTTGGAGAGCAACTGGAAGAAGCTGGTTTCACACATGAAAAGTAAACCATAAATAACTTTGTTGACCCTGACACTGGTGTACACACTTGGGGAGTTGAACGTATATGGGGTTCCATTAAATGAAGCAAGAAAAAAGAGAGGTACAGCCCATCACCATTTGGAGTCTTACCTACCAGAAAACATTTGGCATGAGACTCAAACTGCCGGGAAAAAAGACTGTTTTTAATGTATTATGACAGCAACAGCTGTCAACTTTCCATCACAGACCATGAAATATACAAGCAATTACTCCCTTCAGTTATCGTCACACTTTGGTACATTTCTGCAGTAAACCTTTCTTAATACAAAATAAATGTACACATTGCCGAATATATAACTGCTTTGTACATCTAATTTTGATAACATGTACCATACAATTGTAATGTTCTTCTCTGTTAATAACAATGACTCTGAAGCTGATTATGACAGCGATAGCTGACAGCCTTCCACCACACACCAGGAAACATCTAAGCAAGTAGTCCGTACAGTTACCATCACACTTTGTAACATTTCTGCTGTAAACCTTTCTTAACACAAATTACAAACTCTTGAACATATACCTTGTTTGTACATCTCATTTTGATGAACTGTGATTTTCATCTGTTGTAGAAGTGACGATGACTGTGAAGCAGCAGCCATGTTTATTTTATTTCTCATTAAGTTACATCTTTAAAGTATGCTACCCAGGAAGATGAATTTTGCCATTATTCCTCTTCCTGCCTCATAACCAGTGTGACAGAATACTACTAAGGAGTTTACACACCCCTTTTTAGGTTAAGGTAAATTGAATTGTTTCGTCAAAACATTACAAATTATGCAAGGCTGGGAACCTGGCGGCAATAATAAGCAAGTACCAAAAAAAAAAATGGCAAAGGCTTGCTTAGCTGTACATTTCAGAGTAATACAGTAAATGACCTGCACCTAGCTGCAGAGTCTGTACTCAGCAGAGAGGAAGAAAACACAATACAAATATCTCAATGTGCTCACATTTCAGGTACAGCCCTAATTACTTCATCTCTGACGTACGTCAATATCTCATCTGTATCTCCAATATACTTCCTGCCCCAAGATCTTCTTTATATCATTTCCATATGTCCTTTCCCCACCTCGGACTTTACTTCCTTTTACAAAGACTGCCACCTCCCAAATCTCTCTCTTCTCTTTACTTTCTGTACGACTTATAACCCATCATTTCAATGCTCTAGCCCCTATTGTCAATGGCCCTTGTCGCCACTATGCCAGCAATCTCAACATTTGAAGCCCCCATCATTGCCTGAATACCACAGATACTTTGCTCTGTGTACCACCGATCATACCATGTCAGAGCTACTTTATTCATTTCATTGTTTCTCATTCAATCTACATTCTTCTTGTACCTCTTGGGAATGCCTCTTCCTTTCTAGTTTATCAGCAGAATCCTACAGATATTTTTTTGAAATACTCCTTCAGTAAAACTGTCCCTTCTGTGACAACATGCAGGTTCTCTGATGTAGAGCTGGTTCAGCCACTCACTTTATATCTTATTTTCTGTTACTCTGGCATATTTACTTCTGGCACTGACAACACTTATGAGAAATCTATCTCCAAATTCTCTTGACATTTCTCAGCTACATTTTAGCCTTGCTTGTTGTCCCTCTAAGAGATCAACAAGCACCACCACATGTGCCCTCTTTCTAACTGATTACCCTGAAAACCTCCTTCCATGTCTTGATCAGTTTACGGTTAGGCACTGGCCTCACTATGATCTAATTACTCTTGATTTTCTTTCCCTAAACAGATTTAACACTATGTGTGGAAGTCCAAGTGATCTGTCTCCTACACGAAATGTACCTGTACACTTTAACTTCTGCCATTTACATACATGACAGCTAATAAATTAGCAAAGCTATAACTATTCATACATCCACAACCCCCTTTCCCACTTTGGCTCATGGGTTTGGGGTGTCACTTCAACAGTGACAATCACTTAGAGCCAAGGTTCGCACTGCCAGGTGGCTAGCTAGCCCTGCCGCAGATGTTCTTTCATAGCACTCACTCGCATGCACACACACACACACACACACACACACACACACACACACACACACACACACACACACACACACACACCTATGACCAATTTAGTGTTACCAGCCCACATACTGCAAGTCTTTGTAATGTGGGAAAAAAACAGAGCACCAAAAGGAAACCCAAGTGAACACAGGGAATACATGCAGACTATGCACAGAAGGCACCTCAGCTGAGAATCGAACCAGAGAATCTCTTGGAGTAAGGCAACAACACTATCCCCTGCACCACTGTGCCACCCTAACAAAGCTATAACAAGGCACTGAATAATCAAAGAGAAGGTTTCACCAACAGGGTACTTATCTTAAACTCCAAAAGCCAGGCCAAACCAACTGACTGATGAATGCTAGCACAATACACCATGATCTGCACAGATTCTACAACAAAAGAGATCTAACAATATCAAGAGTTGAAATCCAGTTTAAACTGCTGATGTACTGATGAGCAAGTAGAAGTACTACTATCCATCTAGGAGGGGGGGGGGACAAAGCTCTGGGATTCAGGCAGATGTTAGGCTCCTCTGAGGCAGAAGTCCTAAGAAGTTATAATTACTGCAGCAGTGGACATCTGTAAAGACTTAGAGTAAGTGGTAAAATGGTCTTTATTGGGTGTGAATAACAGCTTGAAAGTTGAGAAAGTGAAGAAGAGTGGACTGAATGCAAAGTACAACATATCTGTAGTTTCACTATGGTCAAATGCAAAATAAGAACCATCAAAGAGGCACTAAAAAGTGTTTCTGATGACAACATGACAGAGTAGCTTTGAGATAGTCACATCTACAAAGCTTGTATATCGAATCTTTAAGACATTGTAAAGCTGGACTTATCTCTTACCACTCCAACATGCATCCACCCCCCCCCCGCCCAAAAAAAAGACATTCTTTGAATTTCAATGAATTGTTTACATAAATTTCAAAGTTGCATTCCCCAAAACTGTTTTTAATAAACTCTCCTACACCCTACCAAAGATAAGTGTGTGTCCTTCCAGAAAAAGGAGTTAGCTCTCTTAAAAGTATGGAAATACGGATTTCAAACTATTGTAATTGTGTAACTGTATATGTTTTAACAGCAGAAACTGGGACATAAAAGGTTAACTTGCAAAACGTCAAGAAAATAAGTTGAAACTAAATTATTTTACGGTTATGCTATAAAAGGTATCTCTCAGCTTCAGTGTAGCAGACGCAATGTCTAGAGCTAGAAGGTTTTTGTACCGTCTTGTAAGAGAAGTAATTACTAGGTTTGAGATGCAGAAGTGTTTTATTGTTTTATGAATTTCAGGATCTGCAAACATCTGAGAGATATGCATTTTTCACAGAGAGATGCTAAAATGCTTGTACTTTCTGACAATGGGGGTAGCTTGGGAACTAAAGTCAGGTGACAAAAAGTGATGTCATCCAAGCTAACCCAACAGTAATATTTTATATTAATTTAAGAAATCTCTCAGAGAGAGAGACTGGGCATTTTGAACTTTTTCTTTGACCTAACAAGAACATCCACTCATCATCAATATCTGCACTTGCCTTGCTGTAAGTCTGTCTAAGGTACAGTAAATTTCTCTTAGATACAGTTAGAAATATAGTGCACTATAGCTTAGATTTCTTAATTTATTCGAGACTGTCCTGCAATGTTGTTTTAAATATTTCCTGTGATTTTGAACTCTGAAGTAACTGTATTTAATGAATACTGTCTTGTTCGTTCATTACTTATTAAATATATTTAATAATATCTTTGTGGCTGATATCTGAGAGACATATTTAAGCTCTGAGAGTACTTGTATATCTATTTGGTGACACTATCCAGGCCACTTCTAAATAGCCTTGCTGTTGGTCAGACTACCATTTGGATTAATAGTAACATTACACAGTAGGGTTGGACATCCTTTGTTAAGGGCCTTAAGTAGCTGGTAAGTAGTGGCTGGTGCCAGCTGGAACTAACATGTAGTCTGGGCAGAAGGGGGCATAGCTAGTAAATCTGTGCCAGCCTTCCCCAGGTGTGCATGTGTGTTTGCATATAAATCAAATTTCAAAGTGTGTGTGTGTGTGTGTGAGCTACTTCGGCAGGGACACGAAGCAATGGTTGGACAAAGAGGGTGCTGGAGGTCTTAGCTTGGCCATTCAGATGAGATCTCAAGTCTATTAACTGTGCCAGTGGGTAGTCTTACCAGGGATCTGGAAAAAGAGGGAGAAACCAGCCCCAGAGTGACTGTGATCTCTGTGTGCTCTTAAGGGAAATTCATTTTACTATGTGTGTACTTGTCATCCTCCCAGTGTGTACGTTCTCCACTGTTGCAGTGGCAAGGATTGAGGCTTCTTGATTACTGGGCCAGTGCAGGGCATCACAATCTACAAGGCACTCCAAAGGGGTACAAACTTAAAGACAAAGTCCTTATAAAGTCTGTAAAACACAAGAACCATGAAACAGCAAAAAACAATAAGCTAGGAGCAGATGACTTCAAATAATTTATGATTCTCCTCCCTAGACAACCCTGTGACAGCTGTTCACTCAAACAAAAAACTGCTGTTTTATACGTATATAAAAAAACAAGCAATAACTAAAAAGAAAAATGCTACTTATATTAGGGCACCTGTCACTTATTTCTGTCCATTAATATCAGATCCAGTATTAGTGAAGTAGTTAAATCGAATTCTAATTTGTACAAACTTACATGGCATGGTCTTGTTTGCCTGAAGTGCTTTAACATTGTTGGGGGTAGTTGTGCTTTTTTTCTGTTTATTTGATATTAAATTTACTTTTGGTTTTGCACGGTTAAGCAGTGAGCAGATGCTTGTAAATGGACAGACTGCATTGCATTCACGCGCTACTTACAAAATTAAGATGGCTTACCCTTCTGCACTGGCCAGCCTGATGGACCCTGGGCACAGCTGTGCCATGCCAATTATAAAGAATATTTTATATGCAATATTGATTCTAAAAGGTAACATTGTTCATTTTTTCTTACTTTGCTATGTCATTTACACTTTCGACTCTGTGATGACTACCATTTGTGATACTTAATGCTAAAATAAGAATACTAACATAGTTACAGTGGAAACATACACATTCCTGGCAAAGTATTACAGACATACCCAGCCTTACATAATAATTTATCAGCCCAAGAATACAACACTAATAGGCATTTCACTTCAAATCCAACTGAAAGTTAACCCACTTAGCAAAATAAGGAATCAGGAACTTACAAGGTCTTATGAAAACGTACAGTGTCTACATAAAGAGTCAAAACTGTATGGAGTACATAGAAGAAATAGTACTCTGAAGTTTTAAATTACCACTACGTACCTGTGCTTTCTGTGCCACATCCAGAACAAGTTGAAACTTTTCTGACACTGTTAGATCTTCTCTTGAAGGCTCCTAAAAATAAAGAAATGCAGTAAATGAGTATAACAAACGAGAATGTAAATCAACATAGGAAACCAGGGAAAAGGACAAAAAGCATCACTGTCTGTAGCAGCCATTATGGCAAGGACTACATCTGCAGCACTTATAAACATTAGCAATTTAAAAGGCCTGAAAAATGTTTCAGCACATTGTTTCATGAATACAAAACTGCACATAATTCATTAATAATGTACTCCAATAAAAGCTAGGCTTCATTAGCTATATGCATTCTGGCCTTATTAGAGTTTGCATAACATATGTGGAAAAACCTAGCTTCGTTCCAAAGTATTCTCATTTACTGGTTTGAGTTCATCATTAAGTGGCCTGTGCTTCACTGTTCATTTATGAATAAGTAAGCTTAATTTTTTTTCAGGGGACGTTTTCATTTTTTTTTTTTTTTAATTCATGCATCTGTTAAGAGAGTAAGTATGCTGGTCCAAAGAACCTTTTCAGGCACAGCCCATGTCAACTGGCAGTAGGAAGAACTGAACTGTAGAATCATTTATTATAATGATTCAATTAATCATAAAAATAGCACTTACAGAAGTAGAAAATTAACAAAATACATTTTCTGTAAGCAATAAATACCATGCAAAAAGTCATTCTGCAAATTAGTAAAGGTCAGCAAAAATAAAAAAAGAAATGGCATAGTCAGAGTAAAAGGATTTGGTGGGGGTACAGAAGTAAGTTTAGAGAACAGACAATATGTACTTTGAGATAGTTAAGAAAATGGGAAAGTGGAGGTGGGGTGGAGTGGTAGCTAACAGGCAAGTGTAAAGTAATGTGAGGAAGGTAGACATAGGTGTAAAACACTTTACTCAGGGCTTAAAAGTCTGCCGGGATGTGGGGAATAGAGCATAAAATGTACAAATATGTTGCATCATGGATACAGTAACTGAAAAGTAGATGTGACACTGCAGCAAATCAGGTGTATAATAGATTAGCCATGATTGCCAAAAAGTACAGTTGTGTACACTTACCATAAATGTAGTGTGCCATCCATTTGGAAATTGTTTGTTTCGAGATGGCTTTGCCCTCTGCCCCTGCAGCAAATCTAACCAGCAATTGACCAGACTTTCTGAATGATTTTGTCCTGTCTAGACAGAATCAGAGCTGTCTATGCACATCTAGAGAGTGCAGGATCCTTTCCCCTTTGTTCTGTGGGTTACGGAAAAAGGTGGGCAAAGGAATAGATTGGGTGAGAGCCACAATGGACACCACTTTGGTCAAGAAGAATGGGTTAGTCCTGAGGGAAACCCTGTCAGCATGGAAGATGATGAAGGGCTCCAAAGCCATGAGTGCTTGTAGCTCGGAGACCCTTCTGGCTGAAGTGATGGCTAGAAGAAAAGCTGTCTTCCAGGAGAGAAATTTTAACTCTGCTGAAGATGCTGGTTCTAAGAGGGGCAGGGTGAGCTTTTCCAACACAAAGTTAAGGTCCCAAGATGGGGTAGGTGTTCTTCTGGGTGGCCTCAAGTTGCTAGCCCCTCTTAGGAAATGTTTGATCAGAGGGTGCGAGAAAAGGGGTTGCTCAGTGGGGAAATGAGCAGAGATAGCAGGGGCATGAATTTTAATAGAGGAAAAAGGAAGACCACTGTGGAGCAGGTCAGCTAAGCAATCCAGGATGAGAGGGCGGGAGGGCTGTGCCATATCGGCTCCCTTAGCCTGAAAACAGGTGCAGAACCTTTTCCATTTGTCAGCATACGACTTTCTAGTGCTAAGGTGTCTGGCCTCATGTATAACATCTAGAACCTGTTTATTGAGATTGGCAGATTGATCAGTGGTTAGGGAATAAGCCAAGCTACCAAACCGAGGGTCTGCAATTGGGGTTGCATGAATTCTCCTTCCCCCTGGGTCAGGAGGGTTGGCGTCTGAGTGAGATGCCATGGTGGCAGTGGGGACAGACTGCACAGCAGTAGGTACCAGTGCTGGCGAGGCCAGTCTGGGGCAATAAGAACTGTACTTGGTTTTTCCTCCTTTATTTTGAGCAGCACCCTGGGGATGAGAGGTAGTGGAGGAAAGGCATAGACCGATAGATTTACCCAGGGGAAGGACAGGGCATCCACTTTCCAAGCCAGGCAGTGATGCTCCCCGGTGCAGTACTTGCTGAGCTAATGGTTGTTGTGGGAGGCAAAGAGGTCAACCTTTGGGGTGCCCCATTTCTGAGTTATTAGGGTGAAGGTTCTTTTGTCTGCCACTTGTGTGGGTCCAGAAGATTTCTGCTTAAGTGGTCTGCCAGAGAATTTAGAGAACCTGGCAGGAATTGTGCTAACAGGTAGAGTTGCATGGCACAGAGGCTGTGTGCCAAGGGGTCATGGACAGCCTGCATAGAGGGTAGGAGCGAGTCCCCCTCTGCTTGTTGACATACTACATCACAATGGTCTTGTCTGTCTTAATCAGGAGAGCCCCTGGGGAGAGAAGGGGCCTGAAAGCTGTTAATGTGTGCTGGACAGCTAACATCTCTTTTTGGTTGATGTGCAGATGGATTTGCTGTGGACGCCACTGACCCTGTATGCACCTGCCGTCCAGGTGTGCACCCCAGGCATAGTCTCTGCTGGGTCTGTGGTGAGGTTCTGGGTGGCGGGGATTGGTGAGAAAGGTAGTCCCTTGTTGTGGGAGCATGCTGTTGCCCACCAAAGAAAATCTGTCCTTAGGCAAGGTATCACTGGTATAAGAGTTTCCAGGTTTTGAGAGTGCTGACACCAAAGGCTTTTTAGGTACCACTGAAGTTTCCTCATATGCAGTCTGGCATATGGAAGGAGTAGAATGCAAAATGCCATGAACTCCAGAGCTTGCAGGATTTACTTGCAGATAACTGGGGTCTGGTGGCTAGTTGAGAGAAGTATGCTGTCAGGTACGTTTGCTTTTCTGGTGTACGGAATGCCATCTGGGATGCTGTGTCCAGGCTTGCTCCCAGGAATATAATCCTTTGGGTGGGTAATAGTTTGGATTTATTTTCGTTGATAGTGTACCCTAGGGAGGTCAGTAGGGACTTTACAAAGGTCAGGTGTGCTTGAGCAGCTTTTCCTGTGTGCCTGAATTAGGCAGCCATCTAAGTATGGGTAAATTTGGATATTCCTTTGTCTGCAAAAGGCAATGGCTGGTGCCAGACATTTTATGAAAACTCTGGGAGCAGTAGATAAGCCAAAGGGAAGTGCACAGAACTGAAAGTGCAGAAAACCTGCCCTGAAACGTAGGCTTTTTCCTGCATGATTCCCTGATAGGAATGTGGAGGTAGGCCTCTTTTAGGTCTAGGGTGGCTAGCCAAGCATCCTTGGAGAGCATGGGTAGCAGTTGCTGGAGGGTGAGAATTTTGAATTTTGGTATCACCAGGAAGGTGTTTAGAATGGATAGACTGAGGATGGGGCGCCAGGTGCACTCTTTTCTGGGTACCAGAAAAGGTCTTGTGTAGAAAGCTTGGCCTTGAATGCACTCTATTGCCCTCATAGAGAGGAGGGAAATGGCTTACTTTTGCGCCTCTATCCACTGGTTTGGCGGTAGATATGGGAACCCTTTTGGGGTTGGAAGAGTGTGGAAAGAAAATCTGTATCCTTGGGACACTATGTTGAGGACTCAGCGGTCGTTGGCAATGGTGGCCCAGGTGCTTGCGTGAGAGGAGAGTTTTCCTCCTAGGGGTAACTGAAGCTGGGCAGAGGGAGAGGGTGGGGGAGGAGAGCCATTTTGAGTTATTACCATGAGGGGGTGGCTTAGCACTCCCTGTTTTTGAAGTGGAGGAATTCCACTGTTTTGATCTCTGCATTCCCTGTGGCTGCTGTCTGGGGGGGGGGGGGGTCTGCTTCCATGAGGTCTGGGCTGAAATGACCTGGTGGGAGCAGGAAAGGACTAGTGCTTGGGGGAAGGGGCAATGCCTGCTGAACCTGGGTGGCTGGACCTGTAAGAAATCCTTAACTGTCTGCATAGATTTAGCTTTTTCTTCCATCTTTTTTAAGACCTCCTCTGTCTTAGTGGCAAATAAGTTGTCTTTGTGCAATGGTGCATCCAACAATTTAGACTTAACATGGTCTGGCAAGGGCTGTTCCTTAAGCCATGTATGTCTTCTAAGGACAGAACCAGTGACCGCTGCCCTGCAAGAAACTTTTACAGCGTCAAAACCACAGTGTAAGGTGTGTTTAGTTACTTGACTTGCACAATAATAAATGTATTAACTCTTGCAACTCTTTAGATTCTGCACAAGCAGGAAAGGAAGACACTTTTTGTTTGAGGAGTTTCATGGTATGTTGCTGAAATTTTAGCATATGGAAATGGCAATTTAGTGCTCTGATAGCAAGAGTAGCAGAGGTGTATACTTTTTTACCCCATCTGTCTAGTGCTTGGGAATCCTTATCAGAGGGGGGGGGGATTCTTAGCAGAGGTTGCTTTAATTTCTTTAGGCCCTTGAGAAAATACCTCAGGGTCAGCAGTAGGATTTTTGAAAAGAAATTTGTGAGAGTCAGAGATTCAGTAATACCTGTCAGGGTTTCTGAGCGCCGGAGGGAGGGGTGTCAGGAGTCAAACTGGATTCCAGGAGAACATCATCCACAACATCCAGGATTGGGGAATGGCCAGGGGTCTGTGCTGTGGAAGATCAAGAATTCCCTGAGTCTCTTTTTAGACTGAGGGTAGTCCTTGACATTCCCATTGGAAATGCTCCCTTAAGGTATGGAGGGTTTCCCTAAAGGAAATGTCCTCGGGGGGGGGGGGGGGCTGAAGGAATGGAATCCTCTGCATCAGAATCCTCATAAGCAGAGAGGGGTTGCACGTCTTCATATTCAGATGCATCAGAGTCATCAGACTCCTGTTCAGACAAAACTACTGGGGACAGCTCTCTTTTTTTTTTGGAAGGGGTAGCTTGGCTTCCCCTGATCAGCATGATAAGGTCTTCCGCTATGTTAAGCATTTGAGACTGAGGCAAGGAAGCAGGTGCCTGAGACTGGGTTGTTGGTTTCTTGGGTGTGGTTCGTACCCTGGGCCTTAGAAACTTGGTAGTTTTCGAAAGAATGGTAGACGCAAAAGAAGTCGTCGGTTTGTGTCGAGAATCGGTAGTGCAAAGTACTTCCTCGGAAGCTGGTGACTGCTCAGCAGCTCCGGACTCATCCAAGGGAGAGACAACCACAGGATCCTTAGTCGAAGAAGAGTTTTGCGGCATACCGGACTCTGAAAAGGTCTTGGTAGCGACCTTCGAATCCACAGAAGCGGGCATCAGGGGATGTGAAAGTGCCTGAGGACTGGAGAACTGACGAAAAGCTTAACGGAAGCGTTGTTGGTAGGTTTGGACCTGTGCAGTCTGTCTCTGTCTTTATCCTTACGTTTTTCAGAGGATCTGCTGCTGGATGGCTTACCGAAGCCATATCAGAATTCGAGGACTGTAAATGAAAATATCTAGCTGCGTTGAACAAAGCATAAAAGCGACAGCGGGGGACGTCGTGGTCTGGGCCTAAGCAAGTGACGCAGTAAGAATGAAAATCTCGGTGTGGTATTTGCTTTCCACAGGCAAGACAACTGTTAACTTTTTCTGACATCGGTTAGTGCAAGAATAAAGGATCCCCAACGGGATATTTAGCTTTAGAAGACTTCAGCTTCAATTCGGAAGACGAAAATCGGGTAGCGGTCGACCGGCACATATGCAAACTGCTTCTGCTTCGGGCTCCGCAGCAAGAAAGACTGATGTAATGGCATTTGGTGCCTTACTTTATACTACTGACTACCTGACGTCAGTCCTGAGGCGACAGCAACCGACGCAGAAATACTAAGCCTCTGGTATTCAGGCCGGCCGAGGGCTACCCTGGCAGGGATAACCCAAATATGAGGAGTGCAACAGTGAAACACGAAGAACATCAGTCCATCCTCAACCTCTTTTTTCCATTTTTTCACATGGGGTCATGATGTCACTTCACCAGTGGCAATCATCTTGAGCCAAGGTTTACACTGCTGGATGGCTAGCCCTGCAGTGGTAGTTCACCTGTACCAATTTCTCACACATACTTTTACCTACGGCCAATATAGTGTGTCCACTCCACCTACTGCATGTCTTTGGAATATGGGAGGAAACTGGAGCATCTGGAGGAAACTCACGCAACCGCAGGGAGGACATGCAGACTCTGCACAGAAGGCACCCCAGCTGAGAATCGAACAGGACACCCTCTTGCTGTTAGGTGACCATGCTAACCGCTGCACCACATTGTCAAAACAGTGACACCCAAAAAGTCTTCTGTATGTTTTCTCAGTACCTTTCTAAAACCTATGGTGGTGGAAGTGTCCAAAATGTCTGACAGGATTCTGTTCCAGTACTTATGAGCTAGTTTGATGAATGTTCCATTGGCTACAGCTGGCTCTAAGGTGGTTTAATAAGGAAGCTTGGGTCTGAATTTCTTTGTGAGCAGGACTGATTCCTCTGGAAAAGGAGATTTTTGACTTGGGGGAATTGGCAATCATTTGGAAGTTTATATATTAGCATGTTTTGATAGCAGAAAGGAAGCTCTAGTGTCCACAAGGAGCCAGTTGTATTTTTAATGTAATGCAGTAATGTTCTGAGGGTGGAGCAAGGTATATGAATCATTTAATTTTGTTCTGAGATTTCTTTACACCATGTGGATGATAATGTTATCAGAATACAAAATGATTATTTAGGTCTGGTATTTTCCAAGTGGATCATTTAAAAATAATGAGAATAGGGGTGGTCTTGGTACAGAATCTTTTAGAACTTCCCTAGCTGGTATGGGTCATTTGCATATGTCTTCTGGAAAAAAAAAACTTTTTTATGTCATTGTAGTAAAATGTAGCTGTCTGTACATTCAAAGGCTCATTTAAGTTGATAGGGTCCATAGGTATATACTTGGCTAATGACCACCAGGGCCATTCACAAGCCTAGCCGCACAACCCAACCTAATTGTGCCCCTATGTATCATGGACATTTGTTTATGTTAGGAAGTTTCTAAAGGTTGCGTGTGTGTGTGTGTGTGTGTGTGTGTGTGTGTGTGTGTGTGTGTGTGTGTGTAGGGCTACATTAGTTTTGGGACAGTTACTGACTGCCTCTCTATCAGAAACATGAGGGCCAGACCAAGGGTGATTTTCTAATTACCCATCCATTGGTTAAGGTTACGCTTAAATTGGGTAAGGGATGGACTCTGCTTCACATGGATGGGAAGCCTGTCCATGAACATAGCTCCTGTTAGTTTTTTTTTTTTTTTTAAAGTTTCTCTACACGGGGTTACTTAATAGTAGCACTACTGTAGACATACTGTAGATGCAGGACTGAAGCCTGTCAGGATGTCATACTGTGGTTTGCTGTTCAAAATATGCTTATATAACATCTTTTCAAAGATCATTCCCGTGGGGTCAATATTAGCAACAGATGTATAGTCTTCTGCTGTTTTGAGGGAAGTAGTCCTTGGTATGGGAATTATTGTGGGTTAATTGTGGGTTGATAAATTTAGTCTAAGAAGGAGAGGCTGAATTGTGTAGAATCTCTGTGAGTTGTTGTGGGGTAATTTTACTGTGGCATCTTAACTACTTTCTTTGTGATGACTAAAGTTAAAGTAGGGATAGTACAGGTAGTTGAATGAAGAACTGGCGAAGGAGTGTTGAGGTTTGTGAAATATCTGATTGCTCTGGGGTGAGTTTGTTAAGTTCTGCTTAACTCCTAAAATAGTTTGTGTGACTAAGAGCTATATGCCTCTATTTTTAAATATGTTACCGAATAGGGTAGTAGGTAACTTAGCTGTATCAGTACTCACCCTTGTTATTTTTTCCCCCGAGAGTACGGTAGTGCTATAGTTAAGTGTGTTGTTAGGCCTGTTTCTAAAATTTCAAGGTTATGCCCCTGCTGTTTAGAAGGTCTATATCACATCATCAAACGCTTAAATAAATGAATGATGATTAATCGATCCCATGTAAGCGAAAGCTTACAATCTCGAAACCCCAGAATAGCAATTTTTTTCCAAGGGGAAAAAAATAGCTGTTCCAAAAAAAAAAAAAAAAAAAAAAAAACTTTAAATCAGTACATAAAGTGAGGGGCTGTTCCCCCCACACCCGCCCCCTACTTAAAATATACCAATTCTGAGATCGCACTACAGTGCCGAAAACAGCAAAGTAACAGAAGCGGCCAAGCGAATTCTTTCCCAGGGAAAGAATTCGCTTATAAGCCGCTTCACTATTTTGTCTTTTCGTTCTTTTACGGTCGATCAAGATGCATTCGACAGAATGCGTCTTTGATCACGCAATAGGAACCCTGTTTAGAAGCTGGACAGTTTGAAGGGTTAGCCATGGAACCTTATTACTTCTTAGTCTTCTGGTTCACAGTGGATATAATACATTCTGTATTTGGGTAAGTCAGGTAAAAACATTGCAAAAGCTTGTTTAGGGCATGCGAATTAATAGGAGGGTGGGGATCAGTCTATTTTGTGTAGCTCCAAGGTTATGGGTGCCTTTGAGTTTTCAGAGATTGTTCTAATCATTATGTAGCTATGTTGGGGTTTGGAGTGATCAGCTTCCATGCAGTAACAATAACAGAGTGATCACTTAGTGTGCTGGAGAGTATGGTGGTGCAAATATATTTCTGGGAAAATTAGTGAGGTCAAAATCTAATGGTGTGGTTTTGATGGTGGCAGTCTTTAGCCTAGCTGTAAGTTTTTTCCTAAGCACAGTGTGCGCCCTGATAGTCTAAGTTATAGTCTCCCATTATAATAAGCATGTTATATTTAACAGTAGAGGCAAATGTATCAAGTACTGAATTAGCAATGGTTACAGGTGGCAGGATACATATTATGGCAATGTAGACTTTGGTGCAACCTGAGACCACCCAGCTGGGGTTGAAGTCTAATCTATCATTCTTAGATATGCAGACAGGTGAAAAGTTGGTGGTGTTTTTAAAGTGAGTACTTCACTGCTTGCACTATGTCCTGGCCTGTTGTCAGAGAATATAGTTTAATGCTGGGTAATGACTGAGAGCAGACAGGAATCTTCCTTTAGCCAAGATGGGTGGGCTGTTTTGGTGTAGCCAGACTTATAACTGAGATGATTTATTAGCCATGCTGCATAAATTAACAGTGGCAAACGGGAGCTGGTTGGGTTATTACATTCCTTCCTTAATCCATTAATAAACATTAATTATACATTTTGCAGACATTTCTGTATTTTGCTAGTATCTTTTTGGTTGGTCCCTGTGTAGATCTACTATAAAACTTTTTTGTTTCTTTTCAGTTAAAGAGCAGAAGGTTATGCAGTTTCTTCTGTATAAACAGCCACATGCATAAATACATCTAGTCCATAAAATAACATGCACTTTCTTACTGTTTCAGTTGATCTATAAACAGGACTCTCCTTGAGGGGTTTCTATGGTTGGGTTTATCCTCTTTATAAATCAGTATTAAGCATCTTCTGGAATTTTATGCACAATAGTGTCATACACTGAATACATCACACTCATCCACTGCACTCCACCAGTCTACCCCACTTCCACCAGAAAATACCCTACAGAAATCAAAAACATGAAGATCTGGCACCCCCATGCTAGTGATACTGAGCAATGGCATCCAACATAAGACAGAAGAGTTATAAAGAATACTACTAACATCAAATAATGTTAAATTCTCAAACACTGAAATGTCATGCAATAGGAAATATATATACATACATTTTATATATATATATATATATATATATATATATATATATATATAAATACATAGATAGATAAACACACACACACACACACACACACACACACACACATATATATATATATATACAGGATTCTAAATTATTGCAAATCAGAAGACTAGAAAACAAAATAAAGAATGTAATGCACTCCCAAACTCTAAATATGCTAACTCCACAATTGCTATATAATTGCAAAAAAGTTACAGTACTGCAAAATGTAGTGAAACCATGAATTCAAAACATACAGAGTGGCTAGAGCAAAAAAAAAAAAAAAAGGTTCTATATTAGAACATCGAAGTTTTAAAACATAGAATGTTTTATTTTATTTTTTTATTTTACATTTGTTGACCGGGCTAGTCTAGCTGGATATATTTCCATTTTCAGTAGAGGCCCAGGGAGAAAAGCTCCACATTGATATACAAAGTATAAAATATTGTTACATGGTGAAAAAAGGATTAAAAAACAAAATAAAAACAGGTAGTTAATACATTCTTGAGATAAAAATACTTCAGAAACGTTACAGTAAAACAGAGTAAAGTTTAAGAGAGCTAGAACAGATATAATACAGTAAGAGTTATGTACAATAGATAAAAACACTTGAGAAACAGTACAGTGAGCAGAATACAGCTTAAGACAGCTCAAAAACAGAATAGTAAGAGTTATGTACAATAGATCATATGAGATAGAATTATTTAAACACTAAGTTAATTAGAGTTTAAAAAGAGTCAGCCTTATTTACAAGTCAAAAGCATGTAGAAGTTTGGAAGTATGGCAAGAAGAGGAAGAAAGAGGGGTGAAGAAGATGTTCTAATATTGACCCCAAAACAGCGAACTCTGAAAATAGCAAAGCTGCAGAACACTGAATTTTTTCCTAGGGAAAGAATTTGGTTGGCTGTTTCTGTGGCTTCGCTATTTTCAGCACTGTGGTGGAAAGTTACGGCTTGGGTTCAGGTAAGTGTGTGATTGTGCGGACGTAAGGGTTAGGGCGCGATAGTGACAGGCATTAGGGTTAGGGCGGGGTAGGTGAGTTAGGGTGCGGGTCAGGTGAGTGTGCGATAGTGACGGACCTTAGGGTTAAGGTAAGTGGATAGATAGTAGTGTATGTACAGTTTAGTGTAGGGTACATGTAGGATTTTAAGTTTGTGTGTGTGGATTGCTGTTTTTTTGGTGTGCTTATGTTGTGTGTGGGTTTCTCGGAAAAGCAAATTTTTTCCCATGGAAAAAAATGGCTGTTCCGGGTGCTCGAGATTTTAAGCTTTCGCTTAAAAAGGGTCAATGAATTAGCGTTCACTTTTCTAAGCATTCGCTAATTTAATATAGAACCAAAAAACCTACACTGTTTCTTTAGTTAAAGTGGTTGATTTTTTTACTGCATTAGATAGTTTCACTTGCTTCTTTTAATTAAACAGGAATTAGTATCATACCTACGTTGCAGACACAGTATACTTGTACTCTGTGTATAGAAGGGAAAAATGTAAATGACAGGGAAAGAACTTTCTATAGAGGATCAATAGGGACAGTAATAAACCAACGAAGTAACAGTTGCAGAAAATGTGTAATCAGCTATGCCAAACATGATGGGAATATGTCATTAACATATTAAGTTGTTTGTTATCTCAATAAATGGGTAGAACCAAAATATCTTCTTACGCAGTAAGGGCCAACAGTAGGCAAACATATACTACACACACTGTGTGTAGAACAGAGAAGAAAAATCATTAAAAGGCCTAAACATGATCTTAATACAGTGGATTATTTCACAAAGTACAGTTTTGTACCCACCATAAATGTAGATGTTCGAGTGCTCATACAGCTGCAGTCATTACAGATGGGTTATCCTGCCGTCAGGCGGATCCTCAGTCGGCCGAATTCCAAAGTCTAGGTCCAGCGTCGGTTGTCGTCGCTTCTTCCCTGACGTCAGTGCGGCAGGGGTATAAAAGAGGCAGCCGACGCCATTTTCTTCAGTTTTTCTTGCCCCAGATGTCAGGTGCCCCCAGAAGGAAGGCAAAACATAATGTTATGCAAACATGCAATATAGATAAATCAAAAAACTGTAGTTGCAAGCAAATACACCATAAAAGAATACCCCAAATAGGTTGTATGATAAAGGTGTTTGTCATAAGGCCTGTCCTAAGAGGGGACGGAGGGGGGGGGGGTAACCTGGACTGCAGCTGTATGAGCACTCGAACATCTACATTTATGGTAGGTACAAAACTGTACTATGTTCATCGTGCATAGAGCTGCAGTCATTACAGATGGGTAGAATCCCAAAGCTAAGTAAGGGTGGTAGGCACTAAGTAGAACTAGGAGGAGCGAGGATGCCCTGCAGGACTGCTGTGGCAAAGCCCACTCTAGATTTTGAGTATAGTGGAAGGTGGTAGTGCTTGGAGAAAGTGTGCACTGAACTCCAAGTAGCTGCTTCCAAAATGTCCTTGGTAGGGACCCCCCTGAGGAAAGCTGCAGAGGTAGCTGCGGCCCTGGTGGAGTGGGATCTGATGTATGCAGGCACAGATTTTCCATGAAATGAATAACAAAAGTGTATGCAGTGGGCTATCCATTTTGAAATTGTCTGTTTGGAAATGGCCTTTCCTTGAGCACCTGTAGCATAGGACACAAAGAGTTGCTCAGATTTCCTGAATGGCTTTGTTCTGTCCAAGTAATAACGAAGTTGTCTGTGAATGTCCTAGGAATGTAGTAGTCTCTCCCCTTTGTTCTGTGGATTTGGATAAAAGGTAGGTAAGTGGATAGTCTGATTCAAAGCTACACTGGATACTACCTTTGGCATGAAGGTAGGGTTGGTTCGTAAGGAAACTCTGCCCTGATGGAAAATTATGAATGGTTGCACAGCCATGAGTGCCTGCAGTTCCGAAACCCTGTGTGCTGAGGTGATAGCCAGAAGGAAGGCTGTTTTCCATGACAAGTATTGTAGCTCTGCTGAAGAAGCCGGCTCAAAGGGAGGCAGGGTCAGCTTTTCCAATATGAAGTTGAGGTCCCAAGCTGGAACTGGTGGTTTCCTTGGGGGTTTTATATTTTTTGCCCCTCTGAGGAACTGCCTTAATAGAGGATGTGAGAATAGAGGAGGGTCTGTGTTGTACTGTGCAGAAATGGCTGAAGCATGGATCTTGATGGAGGAGAAGGAAAGGCCACTATTTAACATCTCAGCTAGGTACTGTAAAATTTGAGGTATATTTATTGCCCAAGGATTCTGGCCCTTTTCTTGATTCCAGGAACAAAATCGTTTCCATTTGGCGGAATAGGTTTTTCTAGTAGAAGGTCTTCTGGCCTCCAAGATGACATCCTGCACCTCCTTGGAGAGGAGAGTCTGTTGGGAAATTAAGGTATTCTCCATGCAGCTAGATTTAGGGTTTTGAGCTGGCTGTGAAGGGTTTTGTAGTTGTGCTGGGACAACAGAAGAGGGACTAGAGGTAGGATCCATGGTGGGGAGTGTGTCAGGCTCTTTAGGAGCGGATACCAGTGTTGTCGTGGCCAGTCTGGAGCAATGAGAACCATTTGTGGCCTCTCTGCTCTGGCTTTTAATAGAACTTTGGTCAGTCGAGGAAGAGGCGGGAAGGCATAGACTGTCAATGTTGTCCAATTGAAAGAGAGTGCGTCCACTTTCCAGGCCTGTGGATGATAGGTCCTTGAACAAAATTTTTTCAACTGGTAATTTCTGTGGGTAGCAAATAGATCTATGTCTGGCTGTCCCCATGCCTGAGTTATCTTTGAGAAAACTTAAGGATGCAACTTCCATTCGTGTGGATCTGTCATATTTCTGTTTAGGTTGTCTGCCAGTGTGTTTTCCTTCCCTGGCAGGAATTGTGCCTGTAGTTGGATTTGCAATTCCAGTGCTGTGTTCCAAAGGGTCATGGCTTGCCTGCACAGAGGGTATGAATGAGTTCCCCCTTGTTTATGTACCACATGACTGTGGTGTTGTCTGTCCTTATCAATAGCTGGCCTGGATGCAGTAGGTCTTTGAAGGTCATAAGAGCATTTTGCACGGCCAGCATCTCCTTTTGGTTGATGTGTAGGTGCTTCTCTTTTTGGGACCATTTTCCCTGAATGCACTGATCTGCCATGTGTGCTCCCCAGGCGTAGTCTGAGGTGTCCGTTGATGATTTGAGTTGCTTGAGGTATACAGAAAGGGAGACCTGTGTTTCTTTGGCATGCTTGAGCCCACCACAAAAATTCCTTTTGAAGGCATGGAATGAGTGGTATAATTGTTTCCAAGCTGTGGCTGTGTTGAGACCATAAGTTTTTTAGGTACCATTGTAGTTTCCTCATATGCAGCTTTGCACATGGGATTAGTAGGATGCAAGATGCCATGAATCCCAGAGCCTGCAGGACTTTCCTTGCAGTTAGTCTGGTGAAAGTTGCCATTTTGCTGAAGTATTGAGACAGTTGCCCTTGTTTGTCTGGCGTGAGGTATGCCATCTGGGTGGTTGTATTTAAGCTGGCACCCAGGAAAATTATCTGTTGAGAAGGTATTAGTTTTGATTTCTTTTTGTTCACTGTGTATCCCAGGAAGTTTAACAGTTTTATTACAAATGCCAGATGCTGCAATAGAATGTCCTTGCTGTCCGCTTGGATCAGGCAGTCGTCCAGATATGGGTAGATTTGTATTCCTTGTAGTCTGCAGAAGGCAATTACTGATGCCAGGCATTTCGTAAACACTCTGGGCGCAGTAGATAAGCCAAAGGGCAATGCAGAGAATTGGCAATGGGTTGAACCTGCAAGAAATCTGAGGTATCTTCTGCAATCCTGTCTGATAGGGACATGCAGGTATGCCTCCTTGAGGTCCAATGTTACCAGCCAAGACTCCTTGGCCCAGCATGGGAAGAAGCTGCTGTAATGTGAGCATCTTGAATTTTGGCACCTGAAGATATGTGTTTAGGATGGAAAGGTCTAAGATAGGTCTCCAATCTTTGCTATTCCTTGGTACCAGGAATAGTCTGGAATAAAAACCTTGATCTTGTTCTTTTGCAGGTACCTCTTGAATTGCTTTCATATCCATGAGAGCGGAAATTTGTCTTTGTGCCTCTGCCCTTTGATTTTGTGGCAGGTTTGGCATGCCTCTCATTTTTGGAAGGGTGTGAAAGTGGAACCTGTAGCCTCTGTCTATAATGTCCAGAATCCATTTGTCTTTTGTAACAATATGCCAGTTTTTTGAAAATAATGCCAGTTTTCCGCCCAAAGGTGCTGCCATTAAAGCTTTGCTTGGCAGACATAGGGGGAAGTCATTGTGTCTGTTTTCTAAATGACTGTGATCTATCTTCTCCACCTCTTGGGGTTGGTGCTTGCCACTGTCTTGCTCTGTAAGATCCTTGAGGTTGTCCTCTACCCCTTGGGTGTCTGTATCTGCCCCTTTGAGGTCTGTCCGTGGCTGGAAAGGACCAATTTTTTGAAGGCCAGTTTCTGCTGAAGCGTGGAGGTTGTACCTGCAGGAAATCTTTCACTGTTTGCATAGATTTCGCTTTTTCCTCCATTTTCTTTAGTACCTCCTCAGCTTTAACACCAAACAATACATCTTTTGAAGTGGTGCATCTAATAACTTTGCTTTGACATGATCTGGTAAGGTTTGCTCTTTGAGCCAAGCATGTCTACGTATAACAGACCCCGTGACAGCAGCTCTACATGAGGCCTCTAAAGCATCAAAACCACACTGCAAGGTATGTTTACCTACTTGCTCTGCACCATGCAACAAATCCTGCAACTCTTTCAAATCTGGTTGTTCTGTTTGTGTCATTTTGCTTTTTAACTGGGATAACAAAAACTGTTGGTACTTTAACATATGGAATTGACAGTTTAATGCCCTCATGGCTAAAGTGGCAGATGTGTACACCTTTTTCCCCCACCTTTCTAATGCTCTGGAATCTCTCTCTGAAGGTAAAGAGTTTTTAGCAGTAGAGACCTTTATTCCCTTGGGACCCTGTGAAATAGTTTCTGGGTCAGCAGTATGGCTTTTATAAAGGAACTGGTGGGAATCAGGGACCCGGTAATACCTGTCTGGTTTAACAGGGGCTTGAGGTAAAGAATCTGGATTAAGGCTGGCTTCTGCGTACACATCCTCCAAAATATCTAAAACAGGGGGGATAGCCAGGGGCCTATGCTGGGGGAGCAGTAGAAATTCCCTGAGCCTTTTCTTGGAATCTGAGTAATCTTGGCCTTCCCAGTGGAAGTGTTCCCTCAATGTATGCAGGGTTTCCCCAAAAGAGTAGTCCTCAGGGGGGGGAGACAGAGGGAATAGACTCCTCAGCATCAGAGTCTTCGAAAGGGGAATAGGCATAATCCTGGTCCTCAGAATGTTCTGAGGTAATAGAAGCCTGGTCTGAGGAAGGGTAGTCTTCCTCCAATCTGGGTCTTTTGTCAGTGGGGGGTTGGGAACCCCTGATGAGAGTTATCAAATCCTCAGCCATTTTAAGCATCTGCTTTTTAGGCATGGGGCCTTGAGAGGAGGTCTGAGGACCCTGTTTTTTTAGTTTTCATGGCTGCTTCAGATTTAGTGAAGGATTTAATAGAGAAGGTGGAAGGCCTGAAGACGCCTTCAGAAATGGCAGGCCTGACTAAGTTTTGAGTTTCCCCACCAAGAGTGGCGTCGGTATCTGCAGTAGGAATGGAGACCGAGGAGCCTGCGACCTTGGGTACTGAAGTCACCGGTAAAATAGTTTCATCGGTATTCAGGGGCTGCGTAGGTGCCTCGCTGAGAACCGGAGAACCGGTAGTCGGCCTAAACGTGGTCTCAGTACTCTGTGCGGACCTCGGATGTCGGTCCTTATCTTTGCGTCTTTTGCTTAAAACTGGTGTCGGTGTATCCGACGACATGATATAATTAAATTTTTTGCCAAAATAATGAAGGGCAAACTCCGCCCGGCGCTTAACAGTGCGCTTGTTGAACCTAGCGCAAAAATGGCAGGCCGAGACATCGTGGTCTGGGCCTAAGCAAGGTATACAGAAAGAGTGGAAATCCTTATGTGGTATTTGCTTCCCACAAGAAATGCAATTATTATCTTTGTCTGACATCTGTCTGAGGCAAGAAAAGTTTCCCCAACGGGGTACTTAGCTTTAAAGAAGACTTTGGCTGAAATACTTTCGTAAATCTCAGGAGCTGGCCGACTGGCACTTGCGAACTGCTTCTGCTTCGGGCACCGCGCGGCAAGAAAGACTGGAGAAAATGGCGTTGGCTGCCTCTTTTATACCCCTGCCGCACTGACGTCAGGGAAGAAGCGACAACAACCGACGCCGGACCTAGACTTTGGAATTCGGCCGATCGAGGACCCACCTGACGGCAGGATAACCCATCTGTAATGACTGCAGCTGTATGCACGATGAACATCAGCACAATTCACTGCATTCCACATCCACTCAAGCAATCAAGAATTAACCTGTATGATGTTTCATGTAACATACAATTATAAATGTTAAAAAATTAAGTTGTACTACCTTTATGCTTATTCTACCAATAAGATAAGTCTGCAAATCTCATTAAATAATGCAAAATGAGGTTTTCTAACCAACAACTGAAGGGAGTGCATATTCTACACGTGAGGAGAAAGTACAAAATTGATAAAATCAAAACTCACTGTTCATCTACAGGCTGTTAGGAGAAATGCATGTGACTGAGGAGTACAACCAGATTGAAGATGCCGAGAAATTTCCTTGGGGAAGGCAAGGGTTCTGCATCTAAGTGATCAGCTTACAGAGTATTGAGTAGGGTGAGCAGTCTTCATGCTCCTTAGGAAGGGACCAACTAATACCTACAAGACTTGAATGTGTGTTCCTTGCATATACCTGCATAAATACATTTTCATCTATAACAAATGATGCTTATACAGGGAAGTTGCATGAATGGGAAAGCCCATAATCCATCAGGATAATGAATCCCCCAAGTCTAGTGGCTTCAGTGGCTCTAAGACATAAGAACCGTTCTATTCTCTGTCACCTAACTCCAAAGCTACCAGCACAGCCTAGATGAGCATTAAATAATGTCTGAATAAATGACAATGGTGTATCTGGCTAAGTATTTTAATGACTGAATAGCCTCTAGACCTGTCTCATTACAAGTGGAAGATGCTTGGGATTGGAAATCAGCAGCAGCAAGGTTAGGCAAGTTGCCATGGATTAGTCCTTTCTAACAAACGGCATACAACTAATACATAACACACATCAAGTCAATGATAGGTATGAAGGGTAAGGTCTTCAGCATAACAAGATACTAATGGCCAAATTCAGGTTATTAATAAATATTACTAAAAGGAAATGTCCAATAAATTGGCCTTGTACAGTAAGAAGATTTTGTTTTCAAAGATCACACCAAGTTAGTAGTTCTAGATCCACACAGCCGGACCATTTAAGAAAACAAATTTCTGAGCTCAAATAAAAAGAAAATGTCCACCAAATCAATTCAAACATTTTCTTTAATCCCAGAAATGAAATCCACTTCCAAGATTTGAGATTAGTGAGTTAAAGAGTACTCATGGTTCCAAAGCTAGGACAGAGACTATATAGGTCTCTGCTAAAACAAGCAAAGATATGTGAAAGATTTAGTACTTGTCCCAAATACCGCTTTCCACAATTTTAGAGAAAGACAAGTCAAAAGGGAGCTAAACCTACAAATGTTAAACTACTAGGATTTTTTTTTTAATTTTCATTTACAATTTAACCACATAAATCCAACAGGGACAAATGTCTCTTGTCAGGGATGACCTGAGGTCTGGTTAAGTGACATTACCGCAGTCATACAGAAGATAACTGAAAATTGAAAAACTCAAACCCCAGGTCTACAGGACAAAACCTGTCAGCAGCTCATAGCTTTAAAATGATGCAGAGATCTGAGATCTTCGGATCTCTTGGAGATTACCAAATGAGGAAAAAGGGATTACCAAGACAAGTCTGCAGACAAACAAAAAATAACCAATAAGCAAATAAAAGAAAAAAAATGCCGGAAGAGAAGCACTGAAGTACATGCCCATTTTTTTCTAATCTAGTCAATTTCCAATTCACAAATTATTGGAAATTTATAAATAAAGCTGAAGGAATACTTAATTCCAAAGAAAGTAATGTAAAACAAGACCACCTGCCATAGGAAAATAGAAATGGTAAACAGGTAACTAGTTTGCAATCAAATGTGACAACTTTACAAATGAAACATGCTAGTAAAAGATCTAAATTATGACAGTATTAACAAAACAAAATATGTAACAAGGGAATGCACATACTGCCTAAACCTGGTGTGGTGATGTGTGAGGTAAATGAACCATGCCCTTGTAAGAGTGGTGCACCAAGACCTTTAAAACCATCTTATGAAAGGGTGCAAAACTGAAGACCGAGTTGAATGTAATCCTGGGAGTAAGCCTGTAGAAGCCTATGCCTTCCTTTTCTTGAAATTTGTTCATAACTTCTTTGAACAGCTGATATGGTTTATTCCATGTTCTGAAAAGCATGGACTAATTAATAAACTTTATAATTTTCTCTGGCCTTGTTGTGCTTCTTGTCCATGCTTCACTGGAGCCTAATAGGTTCACAGGTTTATAATACACTAATGACCATCAGGGCCTTTGTAAGCCTAGCCATGCAATCCTACCCAACTGTGTCCCTATGTATCATGAGCTTTTATTAGAAGTACATTAGTTAGGAAGCTTCTAGAGGTTATGTGGCAGGGGGTATGTTAGTTTGGGCATTACTGCCTACCTGTTTATTAGAGCAAGATCTCTGGGGGCCAGACCTGGGTGAATTTCCTAATGCGAGCCATAAGGAAGGTACTGATGCTGATACAGCAGTGTGGCTAGTTTAAATAGAAGTTAAATAAGGCTTGTTTTCTAACAGACTCACAAATTCTAGTGTTACCAATTTCAGACTTTTTTTTAATACAACAAATGCAAGTTTGCATACAATGCATATCCACATTAAAAAAATTATTTGCATTTTCACACAAAAAAATTGAATGAAAATAATTCTTACTGCAGGAGAAGATCCTGTACAGGGTGTGTGGATGAAGAGTAAAATACAGATGAAAAATATTCTGCTCTTAAATTATCATTGCAGCATCTGCAGCTTGATCATTTTGTGAGCAGACCTTATTCAGACTGAAATAATACCCATACACCACAACAAAGCAGTAGAATTTGTATGCATTATTTTGATTAATAAACCTGGAGGTGTCAAGATTAATCCCATGAAGATAATGAACAACAAATAAAGTACAGACTTCATAAAGTTTGGATTACACCATCTCTGATACTGTTTTAGGTTTCATAGTCCTGATACAACCCATTCTCCTACCAGCTGTGAGATCAGAAGACTGAGATTAAACGTAGCACAAAAAAATGGGAATTGCAGGAACAATACATGGAGAATAACGCTTTGGAGGAGGAATGAAATTTAAAAGAAAGCAGGATGGTTGGAAAGTTTATAAGTTATAAGTGATGTACAATGTTTCCAATTAAAATTATGTCAATATGATATGTTTGCATTTATATAAATGTATGACTGTCTATGTCATAAGTGATAATTTAATAAAAGGTGCTGCTTCTTAAAAAAAAAAAAAAAAAAAAAAAAAGTTATACTTACCACAGGTATTCTTTAGTCAGGAAATGTTAAACAATGGGGTACCCCCCCCCCCCCTCCACTGGCTTGAGGCACCCCTAGAATACATTAGACAGTTTGCACTTGAGCTGGTACCAAACAAAAAGTTGTAATGAATCTGAATTCACAACTCTTACAAATTCCTACCATTTCTTCCCAACTGCAGACAAACAGTGCAGTAGCCATTGAACTCTGTAACAATACAGATTTGTGAGATAGTTTAGCATGGACTACAATGCTTTTTTACTGCAATAATACAGGGTTAGGGTGTGGCTTATCAGATATACTTGTGGCTGATGGGGACTTGCCTTGATCGACTTAAAAGGAGAGTAAGCACATCACAATACAGCCCTACACCTATATTATTCACTAACTATATATATATATATATATATATATATATATATATATTTAAATTTACTGACTTTAGTATTTACTTCAGGTAGCTGTGTACAGTAAAAATGTATAAGTGTTTGAGTGTTGTAAAAGTAAATAAGAAAAAAACTCACCACATTAGTAATTTCCTATTTCCTGTAATGTTTTTTTTTTTATGTGTATTCCCCCTTTAGTGAACTCATACAGCACTTATTTTGTTTAAAAGTTTTAGTAATGTATTCTACCTATGTACTGTGCATTATGATGCAGATTTTGTTTGGCCTTTTTACCTAAATACACTTAATCATATATGTTTTTGTTGTATCTGTAAAAAAGTGAGTGAAAGACTTAATTTATGTAGTAAAAAAAAAAAAAAAACATGTTGATGATACAAGTTATGGGATTGTTGTTTTCTGAATATGTTGATCAGTTTGAAATTCTTGTTTAGTCTTTATGTTAAGTAGAGGAAACAACTACTACAGTTAAATGTCTGAATTCTTACCAAGAATTCCTTAGGATGTTCTTCAAAAATTAGAAAAAAAGCACTCCTGACAGTTTCATCGGTCATCTTTCACCCTTCAGGATAGTCTTGATTCAAAATGCGTTAATAGTAAGCAAATGCTTTGAAATCCCTCCCATAATTGACGCTTAGTTTTGAAGATGGTTAGTTTCTTGCTAATGTGTAAATGCCTTTGTTTTTTACTGTTATACATTTTATTAATGTTATAATTCCACCGTAGTGGTTTATGGTTATATAGACGACCCTTTGGGAAAATCACCACTGGCACATATTTGTCAATTCAGTTACGAACACTAGTGGGAAAAATGCTAACTAGCAAACTGATGAGCATGTCTTTCCAGCACTGCTGATTTACTTCTTTTAATATTTTATTATAGTTAGAACTGCTAAATTTAGTGTTGACTTCTTAATTCACCCCTTGCTATTAGTCAGCTGGAGTAAAACTGAAATGCAGTAATGGCAAGCCTTCTCAAATGTCGGTAACACAGTCATTTATTGTATAATATTCTCTGTATTCGTTAATACTGCATCCAATATATTTAACCCGAGAACAGGACATGTTCCTATCTGTTTCAGGTATACTGCTGGTATGGTAAGATACCTCGTTAAATGTAGAATACTGATGTCTGTCGTGTAAAATGTTTTCCTATAGGCATCATATGACATTTTTTATGAAATCAATCTGTGTTCCAACAAAAGCATTTTAGGAGTTGTGGAAGATCAAATAAGAATTTCAGTATTTCCAGCAGTAAAAACATTTGAAAAGATCTCTAAATATGAACAGATGAAATTAAGGTTTGATTTGCTACTTCTTAGGTAGTTTGACATTCCCCCTTGGATTTCCTATGCCTTAAGCCGTACAAATGCTCGATCACCAATAATTATTAAGCCATACCGCAATACTGTTGGAATACAGGCAAAAACTACATCCTTTAAGACATTAAAATAGAACTTTACTGGGAAGAAGACTAAATGTAAACCATCCTGACAGAAATATATAGTGTAATATAGTATTATATAGTAAATATATAGTACCCCCTACATTATGCTCTCAGTTGGCGAAAATCCCAACTTCAGTGGTACTGCCATCTCTACACAGCAAGCTCTTATACTTAACTGGTACACTGCACTATTTTATTAACTGTAACTTAGTAATAATTAATCATTCACATTATGTCTTAATTATACTGCGTTACAGACTTGGCATTAGCCAATTTGCTGCTGTTTGGAACTTTTATGCTTATATAATTCTCTGAATTTGGCCTGCGTCATGGCTAAAAATGGTCTCCAAATCAGCCCACTTACTAAATAAATACATACGTGACATCAGACTATGCTACACTGGGTAATATCTACATTCCAAACACAATGGAAAAGAGCAACTTCTGCAAGGCAGGACTTCTTTTGTTTGGATAAATTATTGCTTTCTACTATGGGGCTTCCTTTACAAGGGTAGTGGGCCATTTATGCATTTGGGGATTGGAAGCAAAACAGCCTTCTTTTGCGGGGGGGGGTCATCACTGGGTATTAAAACATAAGTTATTTGGTCCATCTTAACAGCGCTAGGCTGCATCTTCATAGTGCGTAACTCAGGGTGCAGCAATGGTGTCTTTAATTAAATGGATTATCTAACCTGCTTTCTCTACTAACAATGAATCCATAACACATCTGGATAAAGAAATGGAACACAGATTGTAAGTTGCTCTTACTTATGCTGGGGTTGCAGTGCCCATCTGACCATGTTCAAGTGTATGAAACTGCAAAGTTGGGTTACCCCTCTAAATATGGCAACCAAGCATATCAGTGTAGAATATTAACACTAATGGCTTCCAGGATATCAAAGAATATCAATGTTTATGAAAAAGTTTAGTTCAGAAACTGCTGTGTTGTAAGCATACAATTTAGTATCAGCAGAAGTGAAGCATAATTCACACATTTATCATGACTTCATTTACCATTTCAAAGTGCAATATACAGGACACTGTTTCCCACTGATATAGCTTTCGAGAGAGATATATTTTTGGGGCAATCTACCTCACTCAAAGGCAGAAATAATAATTTGATTTAACTAACAATATACACAGATAACTCTACCTATGGCAGGGAATGGGGGAACAAATGAGCAGCTTGACAAGTGGTAAATCATAAACATAGTTATGTCAGGAGACTGCAGTGGGCTTTATCTCGACATAAAACAGCTGTCATTGAATTGCCTGCTGGGTGTTGTGACTGCAATCAAAGTGGCATTACAGTGTTGCACAGTGATCAAACTAGCCATATCCATTTAGGAAGATGCCAGTTCTTAGATCCAAATATTTTCAAGGGCATTTCTACAATATAATATGAACAGTCAAATTAAGATTTGCTGAACACTTAGTTTACTAAGCCGGTAAGTCTAGCTCTAATCCACAGCCACCAATTTAATGCATGTTAGAATGCGCATCCTTCTGTCCTCACCAGCAAAGAACGGGTAGCCCAAAAATCAGATGTCATATCAGAGCCAGAAGAACGGGGAGGTAGTATACACTATTATTTTCAATAATGTTTAAAGAATTGTAAGACAAAATCTAATTAAAACCTTCTCAAAATTAGCTCTGCAGAAGTCAGAAGAGATGCCATGAATGAGCTGCAAAAAGTAAACAATACCACTTTGAGATTTATTAAAGTTCAATTCTGCCCCGTGTTCTAATAAATCGGTATTTCGACAGTCCAAACTACTTAAATACCTCCCAAAAAACTAAAGAAAAAAACTGTATGAAATAGTTTTGACATATGCAGCCAACTGAAACTTATACAGCAGTCTGATCTAGGCTAACTGATGAAAAATATATAAATGAATACAACTTATACAGTTCACACAGATGAGAAACACCAAATCTGAAAGCCCAGTTCTAATTACAACACATTTCCCCATTCAGAAATAGGCACACCCTACAAATAACCATGAACCTAACACTACAACCTAGACCCCAGCTCTAACAGTTTAGAGGTTAGATAATATTTCTACACAGCTTGTATTTTTTTGCAAATATGTATTTTCTCTGTACAAATGAATTTTAGTTGATGGGGAAAGCCAACAGCATGCAACACTTTCCAGTAGTGGTAGCAGCCTTGGCCTTAAATATACAAAGTGTGGGATACTGTGGCAGTTAATGGCTGATATTCTCTGCAACCTACCAAGTTAGATTTGATGTTTTTTTAAATACTGTAAACACTAATCCAAACATTTTTACTAGTTACCAAAAGCCGACTTCCAGCGACTTGAAATCCAAACATATCCATGTATTATATGAAGTAGAAGCACATGTTAAGATTATGCAAAAACTGAAAACTATTTTCCGTCAAGAATTAGAAATATTTATAGTTTCTGGTTGCTGGAAAATGATTAACCGTGTGTATTTGGGTGGTATTACACAGTATGCAAAACATTTCTATTCTGTCTGGCAATGTGCTATTTGTATTCAGGCACTTTTCTGCTCCAATGACAGTGACAAGGTAATCGCCATGCAGTCCAATTTTTATTTTTTTTATATATTTCATGTTAACTTAGGTCTCCACAAATATTTGCATGATGTTTCTTTGAACACTAAAGGGGCATAATAACTGTTGCACAACATATGTAGCTACGGCAGCTAAAATAATAAAATAACGTCTCTGAACTCTTAATAGTACAACCATACCCAGAATGTTTGCAGCAGGATTTTATACAGGAAACAGTATAAGGGGGAGAAGTTTCAATAAAATGACTTCAAACACCATTGGTTATAAATCCTAAACTACAGAATCTTCAACTTTTTGCTAAGCTGTTTTGTGGTTTAATCTACAGTTAGGCATCTACCTTATCATCATTGCCAGTGTTATAATCCTCCACTCAAAAAATTAAGACACCATATTTATTAAGATATTACAGAACATTTTATCTGCTTAAATTTGCAGGCTAAAACACAAGAAACCATAAACTTTGCTATATGAAGACTCCTGTCTTACCATCAACTTGCATCTGTAATTACATCAGCAAGAGTAGTTGGCTATAAAAAAGTAACATTAATTTTCATTCAGAGTGACTTATAAAGCCATTCACTAAACTCATCCACACAGTGGATACAGAGCAAGGTAAATGATGTACTTCATTTGAAGGAAAGCTACACTTACAATTGGCTCAGATACATCAGGCACGATGCTCCACTGAATTCTCCAACCCCTAAAGAAGACAAAAACACAATTAAATGGGGGAAACAGCAAAAGTCAACACTTGCAACCTACTGGGTTACTATACAGTTGCATATAATCCGCATACAAAGTGAAAACATTACACTGCTACAAAGTACTGCTTACAATGACTCACTGAGATGAAGTATACATCTGTGCATACAAGCTACACTTATTTTTTCCAATGCTTATGCATATTGTTATACAAGACTTGCTTAACACCAAGGAAAACCTGATTACACAGAAATAAGCAAAGCATAAAAAACACTCACACACACACACAGGTCATCAACAATCTTTGGATCCTTCATAGGGTGAAAGGCTAAATACAGATCTCCATACAAGAGTCTATAAAAGACTGAGCACAGAAAACCACAGGCTAAGAGTGCTAGCCTGAAGGTCTAAAATCTAGATTCCAAAAATGAGAGGATCCAACACTCAGCTTTGTGATACACCACTGCTAACATTTTTGCTTTCAGAAGTGGCACCTGCGATTCAAACCACGTGGGTTCCGTCAGGCAACCACTTAGCTATCCACTGGACAACATAAGGTTTTACGTTCAGATTCAAAAAGTCTGTCAGTAATGCCATCATGGGGAATAGTGTCAAATGTCTTGGCCAGGTCCATATACGCTGCATAACTTCTATCCTCTGCTTTGGTTACTTTTTCAAAGGAATTAAAGAAGTAGGACATAGGCCATAATCATATCGGTCAGGAAGGAAGGATCCAAGAGCCCTTGTTAAATCACAGATCCTGACTTAAGTAATGCCGTAAGCCTACTGTTATCCAGCCTGGTGATGGTGGTGTACTAAAACATTACTACGGTTAGATGCAGTCTCAGAGAGCTGTAAGGGTTTGGAGTCTGACCCCCTTGTAACTCTTACAAGTATGTTCACGGTCTGTGGGTGTAAAGAGTGAAGGTGGGTGTATTGTGTGAAATAATGTCTGAGGTTTCTTAGTCTTTAGCCTGGAAGGCTTGGGCAACTTTCTGTTAAATTCTGTACTAAGCTGGTTTAGTGGAACTGCTGTGTGTGTGTGCGTATGTACGTTTTGCACTTACCAAATGCATTCTGAGGTGAGAAGACAGCCTCAAAATTAAGTAAATACTTACATACAGCACATACCGGATCATTACAAGGTAGCAATATTGAACTTTCAGTACGCCTCAGTCAGTTATTACAATGTCTCAAAATACTTAGTGCTATCAGGCTGGGTACGGAAGGAGAAAAAAGCTGACAGATTCCATATTAGCAAGTGCAGCTGAAGGGGTATAATAAGACAATCTAGGTTAATAACTTACTTTTGGTATAAGACGGGTGTGGGGGGGTGGGGGGGGTAACTGACTGGACTAGAAAAGGTGATCATATGGACTGTCGTAAAAAAATCACAAATCCAAAAATAAATAAGTAAAGATGGCAGAAATATATAGGATCAAAAATGAAATCTGTAACAAGTGGTAAATTTAAATCAAGCAGAATTACTCAGGTGGCTGATGTGGCTAGTAAAAACAATGACCCTAACCCAATGGATCTGGGTTCAGAAACTGTAATAGCTACAGATAATTTAAATTAGTTTCTTTTGCAGTGACTGTAAAGCAAATTGTGTCAATGCAGTATCAGTAAAGTGGTCAGCAGAGCAATAAATGTATATCACACAGTAACCCTGTACCCTTTGGTGTAGTACTGACAATTACTAGCTTTAAATGCTGAAACACTACAGTAATCAGTAACAAGCAAAAATGCACCACCACCAATGACTAAAAAGTGCAGTCCATAATTGAGATTAGTTAATTTTTTATATACCTAGTATCAGTAACAGGCAACAATGCAGTACTATATTGAATACTGTCAGTAGTGAGCAACAGAATTAAATCAATAAGGCACATTAGTGCAATATTATTTCAACTTAATACCACTACAGTCAGCAAAGCAAAAGGGAACAATACAAAAAGTACAGTTGTGTACACTTACCATAAATGTAGTTGTTCGGGTGTATTCAATGTTACAGTCATTATATTTGGGTTATCTTCTTGCAGGTAAGCCCACAGTCAGCCTGATTAACAAAGTCTTGGGTCCTGCGTCGGTTGCTGTCCCTTCTTCCATGACGTCAGGTTGTCAGGGGTATAAAGCATGCAGCCGACGCCATTACATCAGTTTTTCTTTCCCCAGATGTCAGGTGCCCACCTAATGGGGAGCAATTAAATATAAAAGTACAACGATATACCTCCAACAAAAAAGCAAATACACCAAAAAGGCTTTTAAGCATAGTAAAATAAAGTAGAGGTATAGCCAAAAGAAGTTAGGGGGCTGGAGGGAGGATAACCAGGACTGCAACAGTGAATACACTCGAACATCTACATTTATGGTAAGTGTACACAACTGTACTATGTTCTTCGTGTTTCACTGTTGCAGTCATTAAATTTGGGTAGATTCCCAAAGCTATGGTTGGGAGGAGGAATTTAGATAGCATTAGGACCAGTTATAAGGCCCTGCAAGACTGCAGTGGCAAAGCCAGCTCTGGATTTAGAGAAAATTGGCAAATGATAATGCTTGGTGAAAGTATGTACAGAAGTCCAGGTAGCAGCTTCTATGATGTCCCTGGTAGGGACGTCTCTGAGACAGGCTGTAGAGGTAGATGCAGCCCTGGTGGAGTGAGGTCTGATCCCCTGGGGGATAGGTTTTCCATGGTGCTTATAGCAGAAATTAATGCAATGGTCTATCCATTTAGAAATAGTTTGCTTTGAAATAGCCTTCCCCTCTGCCCCTGCAGCAAATGCTACCAGCAGTTGTTCAGATTTCCTTTGAGGCTTAGTCCTGTCCAAGCAGAATCGAAGTTGTCTGTGCACATCTAAGGAATGCAGTATCCATTCCCCTTTGTTCTGTGGATTGGGAAAGAAGGTTGGCAAATGAATGCGCTGATTAAGAGCCACACTGGATACCACCTTGGGCATGAAGGATGGACTGGTTCTGAGGGACACCCTGTCCGCATGAAAGATGATGAAAGGTTCCACTGCCATAAGGGCCTGTAATTCAGATACCCTTCTAGCTGAAGTGATTGCTAAAAGGAAAGCTGTTTTCCAAGAAAGAAATTTTAAATCTGCAGTAGCAGCTGGCTCGAAAGGAGGCAGAGTGAGTTTCTCCAAAACAAAGTTAAGGTCCCAGGCAGGGGTTGGAACTCTCCTGGGTGGTCTCAAAGTTTTGGCCCCTCTGAGGAAAGTACAGTTGTGTACCTACCATAAATGTAGATGTTCGAGTGTATTCACTGTTGCAGTCATTACACTTGGGTTATCCTGCTGGCAGGCGACCCGCAGTCGGCCCGAGTTCCAAAGTCTTGGTCCGGCGTCAGTTGCTGTCACCTCTTCCCTGACGTCAGTGCGCCAGGGGTATAAAAGTTGCAACCAACGCCATTTTCCTCAGTTTTTCTTGCCCCAGATGTCAGGTGCCCCCAGATAGGAAGGCTGGAAAGGTAAAATTATGCCAAAAAACATGCATATATTACTATAAACATTTCCTTCATCTACAAGCAAATACACCACATAGGTAGTATAGAGATGAGAAGTACAGAAAAGTCCCAGCAATGAAAAAGGGGGATGGTGGGTGGGTAACCTGGACCGCAACAGTGAATACACTTGAACGTCTACATTTATGGTAGGTACACAACTGTACTATGTTCATCGTGTTTCACTGTTGCAGTCATTACACTTGGGTAGAATCCCAAAGCTGAGGTTGGGTGGCTGGGTCTAAATTGGATTTGGAGAGGCTACCAGGTCCTGCAGAACTGCAGTGGCAAAGCCTGCTCTGGATTTAGAGTAGAGAGGTAAGTGGTAGTGCTTGGTGAAAGTGTGCACTGAGCTCCAGGTTGCAGCTTCTAAAATGTCTTTGGCTGGTACGCCTCTGAGGAAAGCTGCTGAAGTGGCTGCTGCTCTGGTAGAATGAGGCCTAATGCCCTTAGGCACTGATTTGCCATGTTGTGCATAACAGAAGCAGATGCAGTGTCCTATCCATTTCGAGATTGTCTGCTTTGTAATAGGCTTTCCTTGTGATCCTGCAGCATATGCTACAAACAGTTGCTCAGTTTTTCTGAAAGCTTTTGTTTTGTCCAAGTAGAATCGTAGCTGTCTGTGTATATCCAAAGCGTGCAGAATTCTCTCCCCTTTATTCTGGGGATTTGGGTAAAAAGTAGGTAAATGAATGGTTTTGTTTAAGGCCACATTGGAGACTACTTTTGGCATGAATGTTGGGTTTGTCCTAAGAGAAACCCTGTCCCGATGAAAAAGGTTCCACAGCCATTAATGCTTGTTAACTCTGAGACTCTTCTTGCTGAAGTTATTGCTAGGAGCAGAGCAGTTTTCCATGACAAGAATTTTAGATCAGCTGTGCTGGCTGGTTCAAAAGGAGGCAGTGTGAGTTTTTCTAAAACAAAATGGAGGTCCCAAGTAGGTACTGGTGCTCTCCTTGGGGGGTCTTATATTTTTTGCCCCTCTGAGGTACTGTCGTAGTAGGGGATGTGAAAAAATAGGAGGTTCCGTATTGTAATGAGCTGAAATGGCAGAGGCATGTATTTTAACAGATGAGAAAGATAAGCCTTTGTCCAGCATCTCAGTTGGGTATTGTAAAATCTGAGGTATATTAGGGTCAAGTGGTTCGAGCCCTTGTGCCTGGTTCCAAGCACAGAATCTCTTCCATTTTTCTGCATAATATTTCCTAGTGCTGGGCCTCCTGGCTTCTAAAATGACATTCATAACGGCTTTAGAGAGAGGTGCAGTCTGAGTGGCTACATTATCTGCCATGCTGCCAGGTTTAAGGTTCTGAGTTGACTGTGCAGAATCTGATTGTTTTGTTGTGTCAGAAGATGAGGAATTTGAGGTAGAAGCCAAGCTGGGCCTTGAGACAAACACTTTAGGATTGGTACCAGTGCTGGCATAGCCAGTCTGGGGCAATCAGGACCATTTTTGGCCTTTCTTGCCTGACTTTTAGTAGCACCTTGGTGAGAAGAGGCATCGGAGGGAAGGCATAGACTGTCAGGCCTTTCCAGCTGAATGACAGAGCATCCACTTTCCATGCTTGAGAGTGATACGTTCTTGTGCAAAATTTCTGTATTTGGTAATTGTGAGGGGAGGCAAAAAGATCTATGTCTGGGCATCCGCATTTCCTCGTTATCATGCTGAACACTTGTGCATTAAGCTTCCATTTGTGAGGATCCATGAGATTTCTGCTTAGTTCGTCTGCCAGTGTATTTTTTGTTCCTGGCAGGAATTGTGCCTGCAGATGTACTTGATAGGTCAGTGCTGTGTTCCACAAAGGCATGGCTTGTCTGCATAGGTGGTAGGAATGTGTGCCCCCCCCCCCTTGCTTGTTTATGTACCACATAACTGTGATATTGTCCGTCTTTATTAATAGTTGTCCTGGATGTATTAGGTCCTTGAAAGCTGTCAGGGCATTCTGTACAGCTAGCATCTCTTTTTTGATTGATGTGAAGATGCATTTGTTCCTTGGGCCACGTGCCCTGAATACATTTTCCTGCCATATGTGCCCCCCAGGCATAATCCGATGCATCCATTGTTATTGTCTGCCTGGCTGTGGGTAAGGTGAAAGGCTGTCCCTTGTTGTGATGACAGGCCTGGGACCACCATCAAAACTCCTGTTGTAGGCAGGGAATTAAAGTTATGATTGTCTCTAGGCTGTGACAATGCTGAGTCCAAACACTTTTTAGATACCATTGTAGTTTCCTCATATGCAGTTTTGCATATGGAATTAGTAGAATGCAGGATGCCATGAAGCCCAGGGCCTGCAGAATTTTTCTTGCAGGGAGCTGGGTTTTTGTTGCCATCATTTGAAAGTAATGAGTCAGTTGCTTTTGTTTGTCTGGCGTGAGATAAGCCATCTGGGCAGTTGTATTTAAGCTTGCACCCAGGAATATTATCTCTTGAGAGGGCACTAGTTTTGATTTATTTTCGTTTACTGTGTACCCTACGCAAATTAGCAATCTTTTTACAAACACCGGATGCTTTAGAAGAATGTCCTTGCTCTCTGCTTGAATAAGGCAGTCGTCCAAGTAGGGATATATTTGAATTCCTTTTTGTCTGCAAAATGCAATTACTGGTGCCAGGCATTTTGTGAAGACCCTGGGCGCAGTAGATAAGCCAAAGGGCAGTGCAGAGAATTGGTAATGCATTGAGCCTGCTATGAATCTGAGGTATCTTCTGCAAGATTGTCTGACGGGGACATGCAGGTATGCCTCCTTGAGGTCCAAAGTAACTAGCCAAGCCTTCTTGCCCAGCATGGGCAGAAGTTGCTGTAGTGTTAACATTTTGAATTTTGGAACATCCAGGAAAGTATTTAGGATTGACAGGTCCAGTATTGGTCTCCAAGCTTTGTCCTTTCTAGGTACTAAGAAAAGTCTTGACTAAAATCCTTGTCCCTGTTCTTGCTGTGGAACTTTTTGAATAGCTTCCACGTCCATAACAGCAGCAATCTGTTTTTGTGCCTCTGCCCACTGGTTTTGTGGCAGGTCTGGCATACCTTTCGGTTTTGGAAGCATGTGGAAGTGGAACCTGTAACCCTGAGAAACAATATTCAGCACCCATTGGTTCTGGGTGATCATGTGCCAATTTTTTGAGAAAAGTGCTAGCTTTCCCCCTAGGGGTGCTTGTCAAGAGGTAAGTGCTTGGCATTTGCAGAGGGAAGTCATTGGGACTGTTTCCTATAAGGTTGTGATTTGTCTTCCCCTCTTTGGGGGCTGAAGCACCCCATCTGTATGAGCCTTGGGGCTGAGATCTGCCTCTTGGGTGTCTGTATCTGCTTCTTTGTGGCCTGTCTGACACTGGAAAGGACCAATTTTTTGAAGGCCAGTTTCTGCTAAATCTAGGTGGTTGAACCTGTAAGAAATCTTTCACTGTCTGCATTGACTTTGCTTTATCCTCCATTTTCTTTAACAACTCTTCTGCCTTAACACCAAACAAAGTATCATGCTGTAATGGAGCATCCAGTAATTTTACTTTAACAAGAAGCCTCTAATGAATCAAAACCACATTGCAGAGTATGCTTTCCAACTTGTTCAATTCCATGCAATAAATCCTGCATTTCCTTACTGTCAGGACTTTCTGTATTTGAAACCATTTTGTGTTTTAACAATGACATGAGGTACTGTTGATATTTAAGCATGTGAAACTGGCAGTTTAAAGCTCTTACAGCTAAAGTAGCAGAAGTGTAAACTTTTTTCCCCCATCTGTCCAGAGCTTTGGAATCCCTATTCGAGGGGACAGGATTTTTAGCAGTGGAAGCCTTAACCCCTTTAGGACCCTGAGAAATTGTTTTTGGGTCTGCAGCAGGGTTTTTGTAAAGGAATTTATGAGAGTCAGAGACCCTGCAGTACACCTGTCTGGCTTGACTGGTGCAGGGGGTAAAGAATCAAGAGACAGACTGGATTCAGAAAAAACATCATCAACAATATCAAGCACAGGGGGAATAGCCAGGGGCCTGTGCTGAGGCAATAAAATGAAGTATCTGAGCCTTTTCTTGGATTCTGAATAATCCTGGCTCTCCCAATGAAAATTCTCCCTCATGGTGTGCAGGGTTTCCCAAAAAGAATAATCCTCAATCGGAGAGGCTGGAGATATGGACTCTTCTGCATCAGAGTCCTCATAGGGAGGGAGAGAATATCCCTGATCAGAAGAGGAATCAGAGGAAATGGAAACCTGGTCAGAGTAATCATAATCTGTGTCTTGCCTAGGCCTTTTGTCAGGAGGGGGATGGGAACCCCTGATTAAAGTAGTTAGGCCTTCGGCCATTTTAAGCATCTGTTTCTTTGGCATGGATGACTGTTCTGGAGAATGCTGTACTTGTTTCCTTGTCTTTAATGGTGTTTTTGACTTTGCCTTTGCTGCTGTAGTGGGCTTAATTGTAAGCTGTGAATGTCTGAAAACACCCTCAGAAGCCGATGCCTGCTCAGCGGCTCCGGACCCATCTGAGGGTATAGTTTCCGTAGGCCCAATACCTTGAGTTTCCACAGGCCTCGATGTCTCCACGTGGCTGTCGGTTACAGCCTGTGGCTCTGAGGTAGCGGGTGTCAGGGGCTGCGAAAGCGCCTCACTGAGAACCAGCGAACAGGCGACTGGCCTAGAAGAGGCTTCGTCGTCAGTTTTGGACATCGGATGCCTGTCCTTTTCTTTGTCTTTGCGTTTTTTATAAATTCCGGTCTTTGGTTGTTCCGACGGCATTATGTAATTAAACCTTCGGCCAAAATAATGTAAAGCAAAATCAAACTGACATTTAATAGTGCGTTTATTGAATCTAGCACAAAACTGACAACTAGTAACGTCGTGGCCAGGGCCTAGGCAAGGAATACAGTAAGAGTGAAAGTCCTTATGAGGTATTTGCTTCCCACAAGAAATACAATTATTAACTTTTACTGACATCGGTCTGGAGCAAGAAAAAGTTTCCCCAACGGGGTACTTAGCTTTATTGAAGACTTCGGTTATGAAACTCAATTTTGAAAATCTCAGGAGTTGGCCGACCGGCACTTGTGAACTGCTTTTGTTTCGGGCACTGCGCGGCAAGAAAGACTGAAGAAAATGGCGTTGGTTGCAACTTTTATACCCCTGGCGCACTGACGTCAGGGAAGAGGCGACAGCAACCGACGCCGGACCAAGACTTTGGAACTTGGGCCGACTGCGGGTCGCCTGCCAGCAGGATAACCCAAGTGTAATGACTGCAACAGTGAAACACGATGAACATCTCTGTGAGTAGTGGATGAGAGAAGGGGGGGGGGGTTCTGTGTTATAATGAGCTGAAATGGCCGAGGCGTGGATTTTAATGGAGGATTAAGACAGGCCCTTGTGAAGCATCTCAGTTAAGTATAGTAAAATCTGAGGCAAACTGAGCGCTGCTGTGCTTATCCCTTGAGACTGGTTCCAGGCAAAGAATCTTTCCCATTTTTCAGCATAGGATTTTCTAGTGCTAGGCCTCCTTGCCTCTAAAATGATATCCATCACAGGTTTACTGAGGGAAGGTAAAGGAGAGATTATGTAATTAGCCAGCCTGCAAGGTTCAGTGTTTGAAGCTGTGGGTGCAGAATCTGGTTCTCCTGCTGAGACAACAGGGAAGGAGTCTGAGGCAGGTGCCATGGGGATAATCGTGACACACTGCGCAGGAGGGGGTACCAGTGTTGACGTGGCCAGCCTGGAGCAATCAAAATCATCCTTGGTTTGTCCTGTTTGATTTTTAGTAGTACTTTGGAGAGCAGAGGGGAAAAGGCATAGACTGATGTTTTTTTCCAGCTGAAGGACAGAGCATCCACTTTCCAGGCTTGTTTGTGGGGAGTCCTTGTGCAAAATTTGTCCAATTGGTAGTTCTGGGGAGAGGTAAACAGGTCTTGTCAACATGTTGAAAATCCTTGGTTCCAGTTTCCACTTGTGTGGGTCCATGAGGTTTCTGCTTAGTCCGTCTGCCAGTGTATTTAATTTTCCAGGCAGGAATTGAGCTTGTAGTTGCACTTGGTAGCTCAAGGCTGTGTTCCACAATGCCATGGCTAGTCTGCAGAGGGGGTAAGAATGTGTACCCCCCCTGCTTGTTTATGTACCACATAACAGGTGGTGTTTTCCGTCTTTACCATTAGTTGTCCTGGGAGAATGTGGCCCTTGAAGGCTGTCAGAGCATTCTATACAGCTAACATTTCTTTTTGATTGATATGCAGGTGCATTTGACTTGGGTTCCATTTGCCCTGAAGACACTTCCCTGCCAGGTGAGCCACCCATGCATAGTCTGATGCATCTGTTGTTAAGGTGTGGGTGGAAGGGGGTGGTGAGAAAGGTAGTCCCTTGTTTTGGTGGCAGGCCTCTGCCCAACAAAGGAACTCTAGGCGTAGGCAAGGTATGATAGGAATCATTGCTTCTAGATCCTGAGAATGTTGACACCATAGGCTTTTTAGATACCACTGTAGTTTCCTCATATGCAGTCTTGCATATGGACTTAGAAGAATGCAGAAGGCCATGAACCCCAAGGCTTGCAGTATTTGTCTTGCAGATAGCAGGGTTTTTGTGGTCACTTGTTTGAAATAGGTTGTCAAATGAATTTGTTCCTCTGGAGTGAGGTAAGCCATCTGGGAAGTTGTATTCAAGCTTGCTCCCAGGAATATAATTTGTTGACAGGGTACCAGGTGTGACTTCTTTTCGTTTATGGTGTACCCCAGACAAGTTAGAACCCTTTGTACAAAGGCCAGATGATTCAAAAGTATGTCCTGGCTTTCTGCCTGAATTAGACAATTGTCCAGGTATGGGTATATTTGAATATTTCTTTGCCTGCAAAATGCAATAACTGGAGCTAGGCACTTTGTGAACACCCTGAGCGCAGTAGATAAGCCAAAGGGCAGTGCAGAGAACTGACAGTGCATGTAGCCTGCTTTGAAGCGTAGGCATCTTCTGCAAGATTCCCTGATTGGGATGTGCAGGTATGCTTCTTTTAAATCTAGGGGTGCCAACCAGGCATCTTTGCCTAGCATAGGATGTAATTGGTGAAGAGTCAGCATCTTGAAATTTGGAATCTCCAAAAAGGTGTTTAGAGTATACAGGTCTAGGATAGGACGCCATTAATTATCCTTTATGGGTACCAAGAAAAGTCTCAAGTAGAAACCTTGTCTCTTTTCCTCTTCTGGTACCAGCTGAATAGCCCCCATGCTTAAGAGAGACAGTACTTGTTTTTGGGCCTCTGCCCACTGATTTAAGGGTAGGTCCGGCCACCCGCTTGGTGTTGGCAACGTGTGGAAGTGAAATCTGTATCCCTGGGAAACTATATTTAAAACCCATTTGCCCTGGGTAATGAGTTCCCAGTTCTTTGCATGAAGAGCGATCTTTCCCCCCAAAGGGGCAGTCAGTTAATAAGTACTTGGAAATTTTAAAAGGAAGTTATTAGACAGTTTACCATAGGGGGTAGTCTTATTACTCCCAGATTTGGAAGTGGAGCCCCCCCCACTGCTTACTCCTGTGTGTCCCCCTGGGACTGAAACCTGGGGTTTTTGCTGCGTCTGGGTTTGTTTTGAGAAGACCTGGAAGGGGCTGGAAAGGTCCAATTCTTAGAGGGCCAGTGCCTACTAAATCTAAGAGGCTGAACTTGTAAGAAATCTTTAACAGTTTGAATAGATTTAGCTTTATCTTCCATCTTTTTAAGAACTTCCTCAGCCTGGTTGCCAAACAGGCGGTCCTGATTTAAGGGAGCATCCAACAATTTAGCTTTAACATGATCAGGCAAAGATTGTTCCTTAAGCCAAGCATGCCTTCTGAGCACAGACCCAGTAACAGCAGCCCTGCAAGAGTCCTCTAATGAATCAAAACCACATTGCAAAGTATGTTTTCCAACTTGTTCAGCAGAATGCATTACACCCTGTAATTCGTTATCTTCCACACAGTCAGGAATCAACATAATTTTCTGTTTAAGCAATCCAATAACATGTTGCTGATACTTTAACATATGAAATTGGCAGTTTAAAGCCCTAATGGCCAAGGTTGCAGAACTGTAAACCTTCTTACCCCATCTATGCAGCGCCCTGGACTGGAATCTCTATCGAATTTTTAGCAGTAGAAGCCTTAATGCCCTTGGCCCCCTGTGAAATAGTCTCTGGATCCGCAATAGGATTTTTAAAAAGGAACTTGTGTGACTCGGGGACCCTGTTGTATCTGGTTTTCTGGAGCAGGAGGCAAGGAATCAGGGGCCAAACTAGATTCCGAAAAGGCATCAACAATGTTTAGTACAGGAGGAATAGCTAAAGGCCCTAAGCCTCTTTTTTGAATCAGAAAAATCCTGGCTTTCCCAATGGAAATGCTCCCTTAGAGTATGTAAGGTTTCCACAAAAGAAAAATCCTCTGGAGGGGAAGCAGAGGGAATGGAGTCCTCTGCATCAGAATCCTCATAAGTAGATAAGGGCAAATCCAGATCATCAGAAGAATCAGAAAAAAAACAGAATCCTGGTCAGAAGATTCATAAACCACTTCAGTCCTAGGCCTCTTAGAAAGGGGGGGTTGGCTACCCCTGATTAGAGTTATTAGATCTTCAGCCATTCTTATTTGTTTTTTGGGCATAGAGGCCTGAGCATGTGGCCTGGGCGTAGTTTATTTAGGCGTGGTTCGAGGTTTAGGCCTATGAGAAGAAGGAGGCGTTGGTTTAATATGCAAATTCATAGGCCTGAATACCACCTCAGAAGCCAGTGCCTGTACAGTGGCTCCGGACTCATCCAAGGTAGAGATATCCGTGGGTTTCATAGTTGAAGTATCTCGAGGCATACCGGACTCTGAATGGGTCTCAGTAGAGGCCTGCGAATCAGAAGCAGCAGGTATCAGGGGCTGCAAAAGCACCTCACTGAGTACCGGCGAACTGGCGACTGGCTTAGGAGAAGCGTCATTGGCAGTTTTGGACCTCGGCGGCCTGTCTCTGTCTTTATCTTTGCGTTTTTTCGGAATACCGGTAGTCGGATGGCTAACCGATGACATTTCTGGATAATTAAACAGAGAACCGAAATATTTTGAGGCAAAACTGTACCGATGACGGATAGTGCGCTGATTAAATAAAGCACAAAACCGACAGCAAGGTATGTCGTGGTCAGGGCCTAGGCAAGGAATACAGTACAAATGAAAATCTTTATGAGGTATTTGCTTTCGACAAGTAATGCAATTATTAACTTTTACTGACATCGGAAAGGAGCAAGAAAAAGTTTCCCCAATGGGGTACTTAGCTTTTAGTTGAAGACTTCGGTTCTGAAGCTCAAAAATGAAAATTTCACGAGTCGGCCAACCGGCACTTACAAACTGCTTCTGCTTCAGGCACCGCACGGCAAGAAAGACTGGTGTAATGGCATCGGCTGCAAGCTTTACACCCCTGACGACCTGACGTCATGGAAGAAGGGACAGCAACCAACGCAGGACTCAAGACTTTGTTAAACAGGCCGACTGTGGGCTACCTGCAAGCAGATACCCAAATGTAATGACTGCAACAGTGAAATACGAAGAACATCTGATAAGACACAATAGTGCAATGTTTGTCCACAAGAAGCACACACCACAAGTTAATAAGCTAACAATAATAACAACAACAACAATAAAAGAGACAATGATTTCACTGTATGAAATAAGGAAGTACTAAAATCAATCACAGTAGCACAAGCAGGTTCTGACAAAGAAAGCTCTGAAATTGATATCAAATGAATCCTGACCTCCTGTATCAAGATCAATGTCATCAAAATGTAGCACATGATGATAGTTTTTAGCCAAAAGTAACTTTTGGGTAATTTTTTGTATCATTTTTGTGCAAATGTAAACTCACTGCATAACAAAATGACAGTGGACATGCAAACCTTTAGACAGTTAAGAAATGATACCAAGAAAGCTATAACTTCCGATAAAAGAAACTACTACCTACAATCTCAATAGGCTAACCAAAACAACCCACAAAAATTTTGGACTAGCATTAACCAGCTACTCCATCCAGGTCAAATCACTACTCCAAACCCCTCAAAATACTGACCACAAAAATCCCATGAATACAGCCAATGTTTTCAATACCTTTTTTACTAATGCTATCCAAACACTAGCTAGTCAGCTATCACCTAATAACTTCACTCTACCTTCCTATAAATTAACCTCACCCCCTCCTTTTCATATTCAACCTGTCCCAACAACATATATTCTAACCCTACTACAGAAACTAAAACCATGCTCTCCCTCAGCAGACCAACTACCTGCTGAATTTCTACAACAATCAGCCAAGGCTATCGCTTATCCCATTTCCATTCTGATCAATAGAACTATTACCGAAAATTATACCCCTAGCTTATGGAAAATCTCCCATATTATCCCCCTCCATAAAGGTGGACACTCCACTGAACTCTCTAACTACAGTCCCATTGCCCTTCTCTCTGCTTTAGCAAAGATCATGGAGAAATGCATTCATCGACAATTACTTGACCACTTAACCCAAATAATTTACTTTCAACTGCCAACATGGATTCAGACCTTCACATAGCACTACCGCTGCCCTTCTTTCCTTCACTGATTGTATCAATAAAAAACGCAACCTTAATCTTTCTTCGGCACTATTTATTGACCTGTCTAAAGCATTTGACATGGTAAATCACCAGATCCTCATCAAAATACTTAAATATCTGTCACTAGATGCATCTTCCATAAAGTGGTTCCAGTCCTATCTAGATAAAAGACAACAGGCCATACTATGGCACAAGTCTCTATCCACCCTCCTGCCCGTTAACCTTGTTGTCCCTCAAGGGTCCATCCTAGGACCTCTACTTTTCTCCATATTTATTAATGACCTTCATCTAGCCATCCCCAAAGCCACATGCATACAATATGCTGATGACTCCACACTGATATGCTCAGCCACTTCCTCTTCTGAACTTCACTCTCTTACCCAGAAAGTATTTAACACAGTTGAACAATGGTTCACACAGCAGTGCCTTCTCCTAAACCCCCCAAAAAAACTAAACTCCTCCACTTCTCTCCTACTCACAAGTCTTCTCCTTTTGATTTTTCAGTTATCTCCACCAATAAAACTATTATATCACCAGACCCAACCACCAAACTACTGGTTATCACCATTGACAACAATCTGAACTTTGATATCCATATCAACAATACTACAAAAACTGTCAACAAAAAATGTGGCGCTCTCTCTAGGATTAAAACCTTCCTTTTACCTACAGCTAAAAGTAACTACAGCTCACACTCATCTAATCTCTACACTTCTTTATGCCTTGCCCATTTTTACTAAGCTATTTAAAAATAACCTCAGCAAACTGGAAATGTCCTACAATAACATTGCCAGATTTGCTACAGGCAATCCATTTAGAACCCACTATTGCATTAATATAAAGCAGCTGGGATGGCTTGAACTACAAAACCTGATTAAATTCCACCAACTATCCATAGCCCATAACGCTCTTTATAAACCTTCCAATACTCCTATTCTATCCACCCTCATCACCCCCTATAAAAATCTGAAGTCCTTAAGGTCATCTCATAAACTCCTAGTACATACCTCTAAACCAAACAACAAGGCTGGCGACGCTCTCTTCTCTAATACTGTTGGAAAAGCCTGGAATCTTCTCCCCAGTGAACTTTCCTCACTTCCCTCACTATCACTCTTCAAAAACAAATTGAAACTGTTCCTCAGAACACACTGGTTATGCCCCTGTACTAAACCTGACTAGTCATGTGTCTCTTCAAACTTGGCTCTACCTACCCTTTCTACTCAAACTGTTATTCCTTCCTTATTGACCACAATTACTGTCTCCCTCTAGAATATGATATATTGTACCAGTATGCTATATTATGCCTGCATTCTGTACTACTAGGCTGTTGTCCTCACTGAATTTTCTGTGTTAACCTGTAATATGCATTGTAAATATGATTCTTGTTTACTGTTGCTTATTTATGTGTAGTTTTCATTGTTCTGTCTTGGAGCTTATCTCCCCGGGCCTCTACTGAAAATGGACATGTATCCACAGTTGGACTAGCCTGGTCAACAAATGTAAAATAAAATAAAAATAAATAAAAATAAAACATACCACAGTATTACTGACAGAGAAGAGGTACAACATAGCTTTAAACTTGACCTTTAAGCCACACAAACATTTAGGGGATGACAGTGAAAAGGTCCAGATGAGATGACTCCTTCCAGGAGACAGGAACACATTTACTTGCCATTATTTGTAGTTGCAGCAGAACTTCATTAGCTGATGGCCCTCCCGTGAGTCAAACAAATCTATTTCTAGAACACACTACCTTGTAAACATTTTATAGAGCATCAAAGAAGTCAGTTTCCCATATGACTACTGACCTTAGACCTGCTCAGCTGGTGTGCCTCCGTGTAATGGTCTTGGGGGATACTACATGCCTACAGATGAAAGCCTAGGTAGAAGGCTGTCAAACTACCAGTGCTCACATGCACAACATGGAGTTGGCCCACCCCTTTCTTTATGTACTGCATCACTATGGTTGTGTCTGTGATTATTTTCAGGTTTCCTGGGTGTCAAACCATTCTGAAAGCCCTTACGACTAGAATGAGGGCATCAATGCTTTCCACCTGATATGCCTTCTCATCATGGAGCAGTTTCACATTCCCTACACTTTCCTTTGAAGTTCACATTTGAGGAGATCTGTATGGGAAGGCAGTTCTGACACATCTGCTGTCATAGTCTGGGTGTCTCCTGGGAACACAGATGACCTTCCTTGATTTCTTAGCACCTGCCGAGACCACTATATGAATTTCTGAGCTGAACAGGGTCAGTGTCTTGATCAGTATTTTGCTGCAGTGTTTCCACAGGATTTTCAAGTACCAATACTACTTCCTCAGCTACATTCTGGCTAAGGAAACCATAAAGATGGATACTGGCAAGTAGAGCAGAGGGCATAGAAAATGTTGGAAGTTCTGGAAGAAATTTCTTAACTGCAAGACCCTGCCCTGTGCCAGGGACACCTTGTTCTGTTTATCACTTGACAAGGACTTGGTAAGTATTTTTTCTTCTGAGGTATAAAATTTGATATGGGAAACTTGGGGAAAATCCAAGGCCAGAGACAGTGGGTACCATTCTTCACTGCACTCTGCATTTTACTCATGAGATTGTCTGACTAAGACAGTTATCCAAGGAATACTAAACATGAACCTTGTTGGGTCCTCAGGTAAGGACACAAAATACTCTGGGTGCCATGCACAGACTAAATGGCAAAAACAAACTGGGTTGGGAGGGTGGCCTAATGGTTAAGGTTACAAACACAAGGTGCAGGGTTTGAGTCTCATGAGGGATAACTGGCTAGGCTTAAAAAAAAAATAAATGGCTCGCAAAGCCAGTTAGCCTAGTACTAACCTATGAACCTATAAGATGTGCTTAATTGCTCCATGCTAGGTTAGCATATTTTTTGAATTTTTTAGGGTGGGAGGTTGGCATAATGGTTAAGCTATTTACCTTGCACACACAAGGTGCAGGGTTTGCCGAGTATTAATCTATGAACCTAAATCTATGAAATGCTCTTTAGAATGGTTTATATTGCTTGTAAATGGTTATATACAAATATGTATCCTTTATTTCTACGCTCATCAAGAAAGCAGCTTTGAAAAATCAGCAGAAGCAATGCTTTAAGTATCAGCATCTTGAATCTAGTTACTTTTAAAAATGTTGACCTTAAGAACATTCAGAATGGGTCACCAAGGAGACAGCTTTCTTTCATACCACAAATAGTCTTGAAATAGGGTTTTATAGTAAAGTTTCTGACCAGCTGGGCAGTTTACTGTTTGCAAAGGATGTAAATAAATGCACATATGATGCAAATAAATAAAAAAATATGCATGTCCCATGCCAGTTATTTTTATGTGGTGATATGCAGGTGTCATTATGTAGACAGAGATAGACAAAACAGGCTGACAAACAGCCATAGATACACACACATGAATTCATAGTTGAGGCAAAGACTACAAACAGTAGAGGTTTCCACAGGAGAGGACAGATTACCGTATCTTGACCATAATTAAACAATTATGACGACTTGTTAGTAAAGTATGTGTGAAACAAGATGAAACATCAATGTTGGCAGAATTTCTTTCACCTGTTTAAGTCAGACATCAAAGGTATATTCCATCAGAAAGTAACTGTACTTGCAGAGGGCAAAGCTTTATGTGAGTGAAAACAACTGACTGCTACTGTTACTTGATATTACAGTTGAGGAATTGAAAATATGACTTGTCAGGAGACAGGGAGAGAGAGAGTGTGTGTGTCTATGTGCATTTATAACAAGATGATGGCTTACACCATTACTGAATTTATTTCACCTGATCAAACTTAAAAGATCAGAAGCATACCAGTTCAGAAACAGTAATCCAGGGGTTGGAGGGAAGTGTGTGTGTATATGAATGCAGAAATATTTTTCTGAAAATATGACATAACTTTTATCTGTAAATAAAGTATGCAACTTTTTCACAATCAAAAGAGGAGCAGCTTATTAAAGGGCATTACACCAGAGTAGAGTCTGCACTGTGAAAGCTAAACATGAACACACACTATATACCAGATGATCTGGGAGAAGACCTTCCATGGTAGGCCCTATTCTTTTCACATATCAGAATTTGGTATCTTCAAGAAGTTCAAGGATTCAAAGGCAAAATTACACCATGTCATCATGTGTCAAGTACATAAGTGCACTAATTTCCAGTACATACCAGTCTTCCCCCTATCACCAGTGAGAAGACTTCTGCAAGTAAAGAATAAAAATGAAGATTTGACACACTCATCACTAACGACCATCACACATGATTTCCAAATGAAAGCTTGAAGGAATGCTGATCAAGTTACAAAACAATGATTAGTCATTCGAATCACTTGACTGTGGTCTTCAGACGAGTTTAGTGTGCATTCCCACCCCTTGCTATTTATATGGTCAAACTCTAAGATCGAACAATTTTGGGGAGAAAGAAAAATTCCCAACATACAGCAATCTTGAGCTTTATAACCCCAGAACCACAAATTAGTGGATGACATTTAGTGCACTGATCACTAGTGTACTGACTTTAAGCCTGGTAAATAGTACACAAAAATACACTAAAAGGGGCTCCAGCAGCCAAGGACAAGAGGAAGAATTTCTTACCTGCAAGGCAGCATGAGAACAGGACTCCTGTCCCACCAAGATACGCCCTTTTTGGTTTAAAAAAATGTGTAATTTAACAGCTAGGTTTTTTGTTGGATATCAGGGAATATTGAGCTAAAATGAATCACTGTATATCTCTCTGTTTACTAAAATGGCTAAAATGTAGCTAGCAGCTGTCTTCAATATAATGGACATTTGCTCAGAAACTACTTTAGAAATGTCTGTCTTATCTTAGTCATTATTTTAACTTGACACAAACCTGAGTATGAACTTCCATCCTCAATACAATAGTCACAACATTGCTAAATTTAATTATATGCAGATAAGCTCTTGTAAAAAAAATAAAAAATGTCTTCTACACTAGGACTCCTATCAAACAGCACTTCAAACATGTATTAAAATTACATTTCACTAGGCACTACAATAGTACACATGGTGTAACCTGATCAGTAGTATGATATAACTTTGTTGCAAATTTATTCAGTTTTCTTATTATGAATACCTAATTATAAACCTACCCTTGTACAACACTGTATTTATAACCAAATCTAGCTTAGAAGTTACCTTACCTGTATTAGTTCAATTAGACCAAAGCATGTTCTGTGTCTGCCACTTTAACTATTCAGTCTGTTAATATTAAAATTAAAATAATCGATGATCCTATGTATATTCTTGGTCACTAGTAAATCACAATAGGTCTTTAACATGCTTTAGCATTCCTCTCAAAGGTTTTACAAAAGCAGAATAATTTGTTCAAAAATAACTAATAAGCAAATAAATAAAACAAAACAAAACACGTCTGTTGAAATCTAATATCAAGGAGTTCCTTGACTGATGGTTATGAAAGTTCCCAAGCAGGAAAATGATCCCGGGGGAAGGAGCCAGAGAAATCTACATAGGAGAAACAATGCTCTCAAGACAAAGGGATCTTCATTCTTTCCTGAAAACTAGAGAATTGGCCTGTGCAAAAGGAGGAATGGCTTAATTTGGAAGAGGAGGATGGAAGGGCACCCTCTTACTGGCCCAAGTGCAAAAGGACACTCTGAGAAAGTGGCACCATCAAGACAATTGAGGCACCCTCAACTGAATTCCTGAGCTACAGGGCCAGCAGATGCCAAAGATGGTAGGTAGAGCTTTCACACTAGCAGGAGAAGAGTTCCACAGGAGAGAACTTCTCTGTAAGGATTAAGGAGTAGCTCACACTTAACAGGACCAGCACCTTAGCTTTTGACCTTCCTCACCATCTGAGTGAAGACTAGACCTAGCAAGTTTCTAGAACCCTTGGACACCTGGAAGTATCCAGCAAATAGCCTTCATGGCTACCAGTCAATTTCCTTAGAGAAAGTGCTATTGTGTAAAATCTTATAACAGTAGATGTCCTTCTCTTCACTGTTGCAGTATTCTTTACTAAAGGGATTCCCTTGGCCAGTATAGCAAAGCCTTAGGATTTTAAGTCGCACGTCACAAGTATGCTTCTCAGTCAAGGTGTAGGGTATAAAGGTGATTTACAGACACACACACACACACACCTCAGAACTCAACAGCACAAGGAGGAACAACAGTCCTAGGAAGAAAAAAAAGAAAATGTGCATCCAGAAAAAAGAAAAGAGCAGAGCAGGAGGAGGAGGGAGGGAGTGAATAGTGCAACAGTGAAGAGAAGGACATCTACTGTTACGGTAAGATTTTACACAACTGTACTATCTCCTTTCATATCACTGTTGCAGTATTTTTTACTAAAAGGCAGAGTACAAAAGCTCAAGAGGAAACTTGGGAGGAGGAAGGCCCAGCAGAGCCCTCAAAAAACCCACATAGGATAGCTCTGGTAAAGGCAGCTGTTGATTTGGAAACAACATTCAATTGTAATGATCAGTAAAGGTATGGACAAAGGTCCAAGCAGCAGCCTCAAGGATGGAACTGGTATTCAATCCTTTGAGAAATGCACCAAAGGAAGCCCCACAGCCCTGGAAGAATGGGCCTTTAAAGAGGCAGAAAGGCTTTTCCCATGAATGGAGTAACAAAATGAAATGGCTTTAGAGATCCAGGAAGAAATGGTTTGCTTAGAAACAGCCAAACCTAGACATCTGGAATGAAAGGAAATAAAAAAGTACAGTGGAGATTCCGATGTAAGGTCTCGGGGGAGGAAGCATGAACGAGTAGATTGTCCAGCTAAGGAAAGATATGCATCCCCCATCCTGCAAAAAGAAATCACAGGAGCTATTCATTTGGTGAAAACCCTTGGGGCAGTAGAAAGGCCAAAGGGCAAAGCAGAGAACTGAAAATGCAAGGAAGAAACAGAGAAATGCAAAAACTTCCTGAAGAGAGGATGAATTGGGATGTGAAGATAAGACCAGACCAGGAAAATCTAGGGAAGAAGATGATAAAAGTTTTACCTTCATTATGTTGAAAGTGATTTGCGCAATCACACAACTGTGTGACTTTAAATCACGAAATTCAACATGTTTCTGAATCTAAATGTCAAAACTGGTATCCTGGAAAACCAGATTCGACCATTTTCGAACTACAGCACAACAGTGAAAGTTAGGAGGCATTTCCAAATGTCTCCAAATATCGTTATGCAGGGGGGCAAGTCCCCCTTGCACCCCCATTTGGGGGGCTGCTCCCCCACACCCCCTGCTAGTTTAACATACAAACTCCGAGATTGCACTACAGTGAGGGAAAGGGTGCACTTCCCGATCCCCACTATAGTGCAATCTGCACCTGGAATGCCGAATTCAAATGACCGAATGTGCCAATGTCCATTTGCTCATTGGAATTCGCAACATTTGCAGTCGACATTCCCCAAAACTTGAAGTTGTACTGTCACACTTTGGTGAATCGTACAACTTGCTTTCAACATAATGAAGGTAAACCTGATGAAATAGGGTCTGAAGGGACACCATCCAAAAGGAAGGGATTTTCAGAATGGTGTTGAGCTGACAATGGTCCAGAATGGGTTTCCAAGTGCCTTCTATCCTGGGAACTAGAAACATTCTGAAATAAAACGCTCTACCCTACTGGGAAGGGGGCACAGCTTGAATGGTACCTTGACCCAGAAAACCCTGAAGTAGTTCTGGGAAGAAAGGAAGCTGTTGCTGAGGAGGCTGAGGGCTGCTCAGAAAAGGAGCAAGGGATTTCAACACCATAAGGTATCCCTGACAGATGCTGGACAGAACCAAAGAGTCTTGAGTGATCCTTAACCAACTGAAAAGGGACAGGGAAAGACGAAGAGATAAAGGAACCTGGCTCAGGAAAAGGGGAAGATAACAGTCAGATAGAATGTGGCTTGTCTTGAAAAGGAGATTTCTGAGAAGTGGGAGTCTGAGTAGACTTAGGAGGAACCCACCTAGAACCCTTCTTACCTTTGGGAGGAGGATGAGGCTGTCTGCAATCAAACTCAAATTCAGAAGGATAATTCCTCTGGAACTTACGACCAGGAGAAACAAATATATGGTTTTATTCCTGCAAGGCCTTATTATTATCCTGCAGAGACTTAAAATGCTCAGCACCCACAGAAAAAAAAATAGGTTCTTAATATCAAGAGGAGCATTCAGCGATTTAGCCTTAATATCATCAGGTAATGGCTGGACATGAAGCCAAGAGTAATGTCTCAATGCAGAACCAAAAGCAGCAGCCCTAGAGGAGTCATTAGCTGCATCACAACTACATTTAATAGAGTGGTGGGCTACTTGAGAAGTTGAGCCCAGTAAACAGAGGGCTGAGGCCGTCCCTTCAGAATCAGAAAGGTCTGAGACAGCCTAGGAAGCCTGAGAAAGAAGGGACAAAACATACCTAGTCATGTGTGTTTGGCAGTTAATAGCCAAAAAGCCATAGTGGCAGCAGTATATACTTAACAGCCCAGCCATTCCATAGCTCTACTGTCCTTGTCTGAAGGAAGTAGTTTAGTAAAAGGCAAAAGCTGAGAGGGCTTATCACAAGAGACAGACACTACAGAAGAGTCAGCAGAGGGACATTTGTAGAGAAACTTGCACTCCTCAGGTACCTTATAAAATCTGTCAGGCTTCTTAGGAGCTGGAGGTTGAGAATCTAGGGCCAGAGAAGCTGCTGAAAAGGTATCCAAAAGGGCAGCTAAGACATGAACAGCAGAGGACTTGGGACTATCTGGAGGAGCTCATAACAGCTTTTTTGAATGTCTGAAACCTGAGAACAGTCCCATTTAAAAAATTACATCATACAAGAAATACGATCTCCAAAGGAGAATTCTTCAAAGGGAGAGTCAGGGCTAATATAGAGTATTCCTCCTCAAAGCCATAATCCAAGGGAGAAGGGATCTGAGAAGAATATGCCAAAGACTCTTCCTCAGAATCCAAGTCCTTTTCAGAGCAATTCTGCTCTCTAGGCTTCTTGAATAGGGTAGAAGAACAAGGGGGAGCAGGTACAGTAATTCCTTAAGGAGACTTCAATGCCATCAATGCATTAAATAACCCCTGGGTAAAATCCTACCAGGCACACCAGGGATCTTTAGGAGCAGGGGAAATGTGCTTTTTTTGTTTTTTCTTTTGGGGGATGTCTGCCTTAAAATGCTTTAGGAGGTTCAAACCCTTACCTAAATTCAACTAAAGCAGTGGGAATCTCCTCCCGAAAAAGCATCTGCAAAATACCCCTTGGACCATCAGCTGAGGTTCCCACTCAACATCCAGAATGGATGTCTGCAGAGTCTCCATGGATGTACGAGAAGTCAGATCTATGCTGGCCTCAGATATGGTCATGGCAGAGGAATCTGATGCAACAGCTGGGTGATCCTCTTAGCTTTCAACAGCCTTGAGAGAGACGTCTGGGGGAGGCAGGACTGCAGCCAAATCAGACCCGACTCATTTGGCCTTTTTCTTGGCAGGTGGCTGACCTTCAAGATAGGAAGACTCTACCATAGCACTCTGCGCCAACAATTTAACACATTGGTTCTTCACATAATTGAATGAGGAGGAGAGACAACTATGTAGGGTTTTATGGACAGACGCTTGGCAGATGGAACACTTTGTATGGTCACGAGAAGCAAACAAACAGATGAGACACTGCATGTGATGATCCTTATGAGGGAATCTGCCTCCAGCACTGACATTTTCACTTCCTGGATGGCATGTAAACCTGCAAAACTGAAAAAGGAAGGAAAATAAGAAAGAATCCCCAACTGGACACTTATCTAAAAACAAGGCTTGGTAACCACCACAAAATTAGTGTTCAGACCGACCATCAATGATGGTGTTCTGAATGGCAGCAAAGAACTTCTGAGGTATGTGCATCCATACATCAATCCTTATGCCCCAAGCCTTGAGGGGGGAGCATACACATGACGTATGATGTCTATAAAATCCTAAAGCTTTGGTACACTGGTCAGACGTTGGGCTACCCTTGGCACAGACACCCTTTAGTGACAAAGACACCCTTTAGTGAAGAATACTGCAACAGTTACATGAAAAGACATCTGATCTTAATTGTAAAACATGCAGAAGCCCATTCACCAGGACCCAATTCTCTTGCTAAACCTTGGCAAAAACCTGACAAGGGCCAGCAGACCAGTATCATCCAAACAGCAAAAGGTGAGACAAATCTCCTGCCAAAGGCAGGAACAAACATGACCAGGTTTGAGCAGGTTTACTAAGCCACCAAAGCCAATAGTAATTCATTCCCACCCAACAGAAGAATAGACCTATATCATAAGGTATTGGAAGAACTGGCAGCAAAGACACCTCAAGGAGGGACATGAACTCCTATATGGGGGGCGGTGGTCCAGCTGAGAGCATCCACAGCTTCTCACCAGACAGAATGAAAAAAACTTTGGCCAAGCCTCACTCCAGAGCCACGGTATCCAAAAGGAAGCACTCATGAAGAGAGACGGACCCAAGAGCTTTGAAGTGGATCCCTCTCCCACAGACAGCAATGGAGCATCAGCTTAAATTACCTACTAACCAAGATGGCCCAGACCCGACACAATGCAGGTATTCTTTTGTAGAAAATGGGAGCCAATAATCATCTCCTCCACATCAGATTACACCTCAAGAAGAAATAAGGCAAGGGGCACTGCAAAAGGTAAAATTTACCCCACAGTCACCAGAACTCCACTGATGTTAGGTGTTCACCATGTCTGACAATAAGGGGCTCACATGATAGGAAAGTCAATCTAACCATGAACTACCTTCTTGGATGAAAAGCACTGAAACACGAGGCCATCCAACACCATCAAGATAGACCTCTCATAAAAGAGTGTAACACAAAAACCAAGAAAAATGACTCATGCATGGTAACTCTCCCAAGGGAGGGAGAGTCGAGCAAGGTGCAATAAACCAAAGGAAAGTACCTAAAGGTGAGAGGCACCAAAGGCTCCTACCACCCACAGGAAGGATCCCAAGGAACATTACCTAAGAAATTAGCAAATGAACCCCTCCCTCCTAATGGTCCAAGCCCAGGCAAATGTGAACTGTCTCCTTTTAGTAGCAAGGCAAAGAAAGGGTTCAACAAACTGGCAAACAGCCCAAACCACTCTACGGCTGGGGGGGGGGGTCACAAGGCAACTTGCCCAGGAGGTAGGTCACATGGAGACTGAGAATGAAAAACAAGCCTCAACCCAGAGTGTCCATAGGGCACTAAAACCATAATCCATAAGTAGGAGGGTGGAGCATGAGACCAATGTCCACAAGACTGCAGAAGATACCTCCAGCCAAGAGAGGGAACAGATGGAGAAAGGCTCCCTTTCTCCTGGGTGGTACAACCTGTTCCATTTCTCTTCCACAGGATCATGCAGAACAGCAGCATTCTGCAGCTGAAGGGGGTCCAAAGAGGGTTCAGCTTCAAGAGATCCTTCCCTAAAACCATTGACAGTTGCCTCGCACTCAAGATGCCGGTGAGGATCACATTCTGAATCTACAACAGATCTGTCAGTCCATGAAAGCAAAGAATGGAGGGATGCTTGTCCTTGCTCATAAGATCACCACAGAACATCTACCTCCTCCTCTCTGAGTGAAGAGTCAGCCAGCAGAGATGCAGATCCCTGGCATAGGAGCTGCCTAACATCTAATAAAGACATCAAGCAGACCAGACACTAAGTGCTTTACTGAAAGATGCTAGTCTTTTGAAAGGGAGAATCCGGCAAAAAATGTACAGATTGTTCTCTAAGATTAAAGAGCGAATGAATGTAGTTAAGCCAAATAATGCAGGCACACATTCCTATCCAAAGTCATGGCCAAGCTATCCACATCAAACAATGCATACACAAATGCAAAAGGTTACACTACTGTGGGAAATTACAGGCAAATATATCCTGTAAATGCTCCCTGATTCTATACTTGGACTGTGCATCTTCAAAGCCATGGCCTCCTACATCAAAAAAGCCATGAACCAAGATGCTCAGCTGAGAACCCTAATCTTTAATGTGACATAGAAATACATTTTCCTGCCAATCCTTTCACCCTTCAAAATCCACCCTCTCAGCTGGCTGTCCAAGGGCTGGAAATGGACTATGGAAATACTGAGCACCACTGTGACAATTAAAGTGCTCGGTCTTAGGCTGGGAAGATAGTCTCACTCTAACTGATTGGAAGACCATATCAAGCAATCAACCTTAATGAGAGATGTTACAGGAGAAAAAGTCTGTCACCACATGGACATTCCATCAGCAAGGACGGTGCTATGGGACAGATGACCACAGTAGAAAGACAGCATTCTTCAGAAGCATTCTAGGTCCACCAAACACTATATCACCTGCTTAAAGGAGGTGCCATTCCAAGTGGATCTCCAAGACTCTGAAATGTTTTTCATCTTAGAAATGAAGACACTGTCAAGACTCCTGTAGGTAACAGCCAGAAGAGGTGCCCACACCCTGATTCTGGGTTCCAGACTGAGTGAGGACTGTCAGTAGCATGAGGCTGGTGTGGGACAAATTTGCATCAGGCCATGTAATGAGATCAAACCAAAAGACTGCAAGTCAAATTGTAAACATACAACTCCAGCTCCCACGGAAAGATGAACAAACTCAAGAACTACACCTGGACTTTGGGCCATGATGCAATCTCATCCTGTGACTCTGGCCCAGGCTGACCCATTCAGATGAGCTGGGGGAGGGCCTCTTAGAAAAGAAGCCTTGTTTCCAGGTACCCAGATCCATGACTGGATGGCTCAGGCAACTGCTCCCCAGTATCAGGTTGAGTGTACAAAAAAACGAAACCTGATCAGGTGGGAGGAAGTGGAACAAACACTGTGGGTTACAGCCCCCCACAGTGAAAACAAGAAAGGTTCTTCTCCTAGCCTTTAGGATCCCCAGTAAAAAAATAAATAAATAAAAACAGAGAAGGAACAAACTCTAGCTATTCAGAGATTATTCCAACCCATTACAAGCCAAACAGAATATGAACATACTTCAAGGAAGCAGCCTCCACAAGCGATGCTTCAAACAGAAATTGCAGGACCACCCAATGGGCACTTACAGGAGCCTCCCCCTGGTTCCATGAAGAGCTTCCTCCCATCACTCTTCTCTGTTACCAATTAAGCCACCTTCTCTCACCAGAAATCTACTTCACACTTGCATGAAATGTCCTCATCCATGAAATGGAGTATGGACTTCCCCTACTCACCTTCTACTCTACTTTTAGCACTCACAAACTCCAAACAGTACAGAACAAAATACATGGATTTGTTCTCTTAGCAGACTCCCATACACATCACTGCAAACTTCTAGTACTCTTCAAATGGATGCCAGTTCACTCTAGAGCCACTTTCCTCTTTTGCGCTTTATTATTCAAAATTCTCACTCAGGGTACTGTTCCCCCCTATCCCTTGCATTCTAAAATCCAAATCAGACCTCTCTGAGGACCAATCATCTCCCTTATTAGATTGAGGTTCAAAACCACAATTAAGAAAAAGCCCTCTCCAACCTTGATCCTCCCTCTGGAATTAACTAACTAGTAAAGTGAGACAGCGAAGTACTCTGCAATCTTTTAAGAAGTAATGAAGCTACAAGCATGTTTTCAAAACAATGGCTAGTAATGTAGTTACTGTAAAGGCCACATATGGACACTACCAGTTGCTCTCATTTCCAAAACAAAATGCTGTACCATATGCATACCAATGCAACTGCATTCATCACCACAGGACTGTATCGGTTTCACAGTGTCAGAACCTCTAGAAGAAATGCCAAATCCTGAATGGACAGGCAGAAGGATAAACCCAGCCACAGAACACATCAAGGAAGGTCTTGCTGTCAGGGTCTGTTGCTCTGGTGCACTTCTTGGAATAAATGAAGACATAACTCAATGTTTTGGATTTCACAATTATAACTTATTATTACAGTTTCCAAGCATGACTACTACACTTTTTCATTCATTAGAATCTGAAAGAGCAAACATTTATAACAACTGGTTCACCAAAAGTGTAACTTTCATTTTCTCAGTGGGCGAGTAAAGAACACAAAAATCAGAAATATACTGTTTTAAAACACACAACAAGGAGGACTCAAGTGCAAGGAAAACAACCAAACCAATAAACAAGAGAAAATCCCTAGTAGTGGAAGGACCCCGAACGAAAATAATAAACTGAGCAAACTTTTCAGAAAGCAGAAAACTTTATTAACGCTTAACTATAACACCACATCTTCATCCCAATCAAAGGACTTCATCAGATACATAATTCTAATAGTTCGCTTAAATACTCCTGAAAACAGCATGTCATTAAAACAATTAACCAATAGACATCTGAAAAACAATAAATCCATATGTTCTAACCTTAAATCAAAAACATTTCAATATATATACATATCTTGAAAAACATTTATACATAAAACAATATAAAGAATAAAAATGTAAAAAAAACACACACACACATATTTATATATATATATATATATATATATATATATATATATATATATATAGATAGAGAGAGAGAGAGAGAGAGAGCTGTGGAAGTAAATAATGAAAATTTAGAAGGACAAGGGTTTAATGAGAGAGAAATGATGGGAGCTTGGCTAACCGATAAGGTTAACTTTTTTCTTCTGCTTCCTTGAATGCTAGTACACATGAGCAAAGTATTTACAACAAAGAGGTGGATAATTATTGCATTAGTACCCACAAATTACATGCCTCTGTTTTAAAGTATAAGACTTTGGGACTGGATAACAGTTATTTGAAAGAATGAATACAGAAAAGTATTGCTCCGAAAGGTTTACATACTTGCAAATATCCCAACAATGTTAAAGAGGTTCTGATTTTCATGTTGAATTATTGAACATTTTTGATAATTGTGGTTTTGAAGTAATGAAGTCCATCATTAGAGAGAATTAAAGATAAATGGAAATTTTATTTAAAGAAATAGCTCGACTTCATAGGATGGTGGTTTCGGATCTGATGTAATATTTTAACATTAAGAAAAAAGATGATGAAAAATGTGCCTTTATTTTTAAATGAAAATGTAAGAAATTGGACACAGACATTATGGAGTATAAACAAAATTGTAGCTATCGGAAGCCTAAAAATGGTAATAACTATAAAGAAATTTTAGGTTTAATGATGAGATTTTAGATAGGGATTATAACAATTATGGGGCAAGACATGAATATGTTGATGCATCTGAAGATGTAAACAGTTTGAATTTAGAAGACCGTTTACAGTTTCCCCCACTGAGAAGATCGGAAAGACTGAGGCAAAAAACACAAGTTCATTATTACCAGTCCAATATGAACAAGGGGATGGACAGGAGGAGGTGGGGGTTCAAATGGAGATTTTGAAGAAATTACCTGTGAAGGTAATAAATACACTTTTAAGGAAGTATAGTTGTGTACCTACCATAAATGTAGATGTTCGAGTGTATTCACTGTTGCAGCCATTACACTTGGGTTATCCTGCTGGCAGGCTACCCGCAGTCGGCCTGAATTCCAAAGTCCTGGTCCGGCGTCGGTTGCTGTCGTCTCTTCCCTGACATCAGTGCGCCAGGGGTATAAAAGATGCAGCCGACGCCATTTTCTTCAGTTTTTCTTGCCCCAGATGTCAGGTGCCTCCAAAAGGGTAGGCTAAAATAATACCAATAAGTACGCATGCACAAAAATAAACATTTCCTTCATCTACAAGCAACTACACCACATAGGTTGTATAGAATAGAGAAGTACAGATAAGTCCCAGTAAAGAAAAGTGGGATGGTGGGTGGGTAACCTGGACTGCAACAGTGAATACACTCGAACATCTACATTTATGGTAGGTACACGACTGTACTATGTTCATCGTGTTTCACTGTTGCAGTTATTACACTTGGGTTGAATCCCAAAGCTGAGGTTGGGTGGCTGGGTCTAATTAGGATTAGGAGAGGCTATAAGGCCCTGTAGAACTGCAGTGGCAAAGCCTGCTCTGGATTTAGAGTAGAAAGGTAAGTGGTAGTGTCTTGTAAAAGTGTGCACTGAACTCCAAGATGCAGCCTCTAAAATGTCTCTGGTTGGTACTCCTCTGAGGAAGGCGGCTGCTCTGGTTGAATGTGGCCTAATGCCCTTAGGCACTGATTTGCCATGTGAATAGCAGAAACGAATGCAGTGGCCTATCCATTTTGAAATAGTCTGCTTTGAGATAGCCTTTCCTTGTGATTCTGCAGCATATGCCACTAAGAGTTGCTCAGTCTTTCTGAAAGTTTTAGTTCTGTGCAAGTAGAAGCGTAGCTGTCTGTGTATGTCCAAAGAATGCAGGAGTCTCTCACCCTTATTCTGTGGGTTTGGATAAAAAGTAGGCAAATGAATGGTTTGGTTAAGGGCCACTGTGGACACTACCTTAGGCATAAATGTTGGGTTTGTCCTCAGAGAAACCCTGTCTGGATGGAAAATGATAAAAAGGTTCTACAGCCATGAGTGCCTGTAACTCTGAGACTCGTCTTGCAGAGGTTATTGCTAGGAGCAGAGCTGTTTTCCTTGATAAGAACTTTATCTCAGCTGTATTGGCTGGCTCAAAAGGAGGCAGTGTGAGTTTTTCCAAGACATAATTGAGGTCCCATGCAGGTATTGGTGCTCTCCTTGGAGGTCTTATGGTTTTGGCCCCTCTGAGGTACTGCCTTAGCAATGGATGAGAAAAAATAGGTGGTTCCGTATTGTAATGAGCTGAAATGGCAGAGGCATGGATTTTAATTGATGAAAAGGATAGGCCTTTGTCCAGCATCTCAGTTAGGTATTGTAAAATCTGAGGAATATTTGGTACAAACGTGTCAATTCTTTGTGCCTGGTTCCAAGCACAGAATCTCTTCCATTTTTCTGCATAAGATTTTCTGGTACTGGGCCTCCTGGCCTCCAAAATAACATCCATCACTGCTTTAGAGAGAGGTGTGTTCTGAATGGCTACATTATCCGCCATGCTGCCAGATTTAGGGTCCTGAGTTAGCTGTGCAGGATCTGATTGTTTCGTTGGGTCAGTAAGTGAGGAATTAGAGGTATGTCCAGGCTGGGCCTTGAGACAAGCTCTTTAGGATTGAGTACCAGTGCTGGCGGGGCCAGTCTGGGGCAATCAGAAACATTTTTGACTTCTCTTGTCTGACCTTTAGGAGTACCTTGGGGAGGAGAGGCAGAGGAGGAAAGGCATATACTGTTAGGGTTTTCCAGCTGAATGATAGAGCATCCACTTTCCATGCTTGCTTGTGATAAGTCCTTGTGCAGTATCTCTGTAGTTGGCAGTTGTGAGGGGAGGCAAATAGATCTATGTCTGGGCATCCCCATTTCTTTGTTATCATGCTGAAGACTTGTGGATCCAGTTTCCACTTGTGGGGATCCGTGAGGTTTTTGCTTAGTTCGTCTGCCAGAGTATTTTTTTTTCCTGGCAGGAATTGTGCTTGCAGGTGTACTTGGTAAGTCAATGCTGTGTCCCACAAAGCCATGGCTAGTCTGCAGAGGGGATAGGAATGTGTGCCTCCCTGCTTGTTTATGTACCACATGACTGCAGTACTGTCCGTCTTTATCAGCAGTTGCCCTGGATGAAGCAGATCCTTGAAGACTGTCAGGGCATTTTGAACAGCTAGCATCTCTTTTTGATTGATATGAAGATGCATTTGGCTTGCGGACCATGTGCCCTGAATACATTTTCCTGCCATATGTGCCCCCCAGGCACAGTCTGATGCATCTGTTGTTAATGTCTGCCTGGCTGTGGGTAAAGTGAATGGCTGTCCCTTGTTGTGGTGACAGGCCTGTGCCCACCATCGAAACTCCTGTTGCAGGCAGGGAATGAGGACAACTAATGTTTCCAGGCTGTGGCAATGTTGAGTCCAAACACTTTTTAGATACCATTGTAGTTTCCTCATATGCAGTCTTGCATATGGAATTAGCAAAATGCAGGATGCCATGAAACCCAAAGCCTGCAGAATTTTTCTTGCAGATAACTGGGTCTTTGTTGCCAACATTTTGAAGTAAGTCAGTTGCCTTTGTCTGGCGTGAGATAAGCCATCTGGGCAGTTGTATTTAAGCTTGCACCCAGGAATATTATCTCTTGAGAGGGCACTAGTTTTGATTTCTTTTCGTTTACTGTGTACCCTAGGCAAATTAGTAATCTTTTTACAAACGCCAGATGCTTTAGTAGAATGTCCTTGTTCTCTGCTTGAATAAGGCAGTCGTCCAAGTAAGGATATATTTTAATTCCTCTTTGTTTGCAAAATGCAATTACTGGTGCCAGGCATTTTGTGAAGACCCTGGGCACAGTAAATAAGCCAAAGGGCAGTGCAGAGAATTGGTAGTGCATTGAGCCAGCTATGAATCTGAGGTATCTTCTGCAAGATTGTCTGATTGGGACATGCAGGTATGCCTCTTTTAGGTCCAATGTTACAAGCCAAGCCTTCTTGCCCAGCATGGGCAGAAGTTGTTGCAGAGTCAACATTTTGAATTTTGGAATGTCCAGAAATGTGTTTAGAATAGACAGGTCGAGTATTGGTCTCCAGGCTTTGTCCTTTCTGGGTACCAAGAAAAGTCTTGAGTAAAATCCTTGTCCCTGCTCTTGCTGCGGCACTCGCCGAATGGCCCTCATGTCCATGAGAGATGAAACTTGTTTTTGTGCCTCTGCCCATTGATTGTGTGGCAGGTCTGGCATACCTTTTGATCTTGGCAGGGTGTGAAAATGGAACCTGTAGCCCTGTGACACTATATTCGAGACCCATTTGTCCTGGGTGATCATGTGCCAATTTTGCAAAAAAAAGTGCTAGTTTTCCCCCTAAGGGGGCTGCCAATAGATAAGTGCTTGGTGCTGGTAGAGGAGCGTCATTGGGACTATTTCCTGTATGGCTGGGATTTGTCTTCTCCGCTTTTGGAGGTAGAAGTACCCCATTGTTTAGACCTGTATGAGCCTTGGGGCTGGGATTTGCCTCTGGGGTGTCTATATCTGCCTTTGTGGCCTGTCTGACACTGGAAAGGACCAATTCTTTGAAGGCCAGTTCCTGCTAAATCTGGGTAGCTGTACCTGTAAGAAATCCTTAACTGTCTGCATAGACTTCGCTTTGTCCTCCATTTTCTTCAACACCTCTTCTGCTTTAACACCAAACAAAGTATCATGCTGTAGTGGAGCATCTAATAATTTTGCTTTAACATGATCAAGCAGATTTTGTTCCTTTAACCAAGTATGCCTCCTAATGACAGTACCCGTAACAGCGGCCTTGCAGGAGGCCTCAAGAGTCTCAAAACCACATTGCAAAGTATGCTTTCCCACTTGTTCAGCAGCATGCAATAAATCCTGCATTTCTTTGTTTTCTGCACATTCAGAATCTGTCAACATTAAGTATTGCTGATATTTAAGCATATTAAACTGACAATTTAAAGCTCTTGCAGCCAAGGTAGCAGAAGTATAAATCTTTACCCCCCCCCATCTGTCCAGAGCCCTTGAATCCCTGTCTGAGGAGATAATGTTTTTTGCAGTGGAAGCTTTGACCCCTTTGGGACCCTGAGATATTTTTTCTGGGTCAGCAGCAGGGTTTTTATAAAGAAATTTATGGGAATCTGGAACCCTGTAGTATCTGTCTGGCTTAACAGGTGCTGGAGGTAGAGAGTCTGGAGACAGGCCGGACTCTGAAAATATATCATCTACAATGTCTAAAACAGGAGGAATAGCAAGAGGCCTGTGCTGAGTAAGTAAAAGGAAGTCTCTAAGCCTTTTCTTAGATTCTGAGTAGTCTTGGCTCTCCCAGTGGAAGTGCTCCCTCATGGTATGCAGGGTTTCCGCAAGAGAATAATCCTCAGGAGGAAAGGCTGAAGGGACAGATTCTTCAGCATCAGAATCCTCATAGGGAGGAAGAGAGTATTCCTGTTCAGAAGAGGAATCAGAGGAAATGGAAACCTGATCTGAAGATTCATATTCTGTCTCTTGCCTAGGCCTCTTATCAGGAGGGGGATGGGAACCCCTGATCAAAGTAATTAGGTCTTCAGCCATTTTTAGCATCTGCTTTTTAGGCATAGAGGCCTGTCCATGGGGTTGCTGTACTTGTTTCTTTGTCTTTAGTGGAGCTTTAGTCTTTGCCTTTGAAGCTGTAGTCGGTTTTACATATAACTGTGTAGGCCTGAAAACACCCTCAGAAGCCGATGCCTGCTCAACGGCTCCAGACCTATCTGAAGGGATATTTTCCGAGTGCCCAATACCTTGAGTTTCCTGTGGCCTAGTCGGCTCCACGTGGGAGACGGAAGCGGCCTGCGGCTCTGAGGTAGCGGGCGTCAGGGGCTGCGAAAGTGCCTCACTGAGAATCGGCGATTGGCTTAGAAGAAGCCTCGTCAGTTTTGGACCTCAGATGCCTGTCCTTTCCCTTTTCCTTGCATTTCTTGTGAATTGTGGTAGTCGGATGGCTATCCGACGACATCGTGTAATTAAATCTTCGGCCAAAGTAGTGAAATGCAAAATCGTGCCGACGCTTAATAGTGCGTTGGTTAAATCTAGCACAAAACCTACAATTAGCAACGTTGTGATCAGGGCCTAGGCAAGGAATACAGTAAGAATTGAAGTCCTTATGAGGTATTTGCGTCCCACAAGAAATATAATTAACTTTTTCTGACATTGGTCTGGAGCAAGAAAAAAGTTTCCCCAACGGGGTACTTAGCTTTAAATGAAGGCTTCGGATCTGAAATTCGAACACAAAAATCTCAGGAGTCGGCCGACCGGCACTTGCAAACTGCTTTTGCTTCGGGCGCCGCGCGGCAAGAAAGACTGAAGAAAATGGTGTTGGCTGCATCTTTTATACCCCTGGCGCACTGACGTCAGGGAAGAGGCGACAGCAACCGACGCCAGACCAGGACTTTGGAATTCAGGCTGACTGCGGGTAGCATGCCAGCAGGATAACCCAAGTGTAATGACTGCAACAGTGAAACACGATGAACATTTTTAATATACTTAATTATAGTAGTTTGGAAGTAAATTAAACATTTTTTAATTTATTTATTAAAGGTTTGAAGTTTATCCCTACTAGTAAAAGTAACATTTGTCATGTGCTGATAGATTTAAAGCTATTAGTTATGAAAAAAAATCTAGAGTTATTATTCCCTTTAGAAAATGAAGCACAGGATGATAGGTTGAGAAAAAGAAGTAAGTATAACCCCACCCCCTCACCCCTTTACATCCAAAGTTAAGAAATTTTGAATTACAAGTGGAAAAATAACAGGCTGGCACTCCACAGTAATAAAACATATCCCAATCTGCCTAAAGAGGAAAGAGAACTACTTCACTGTTTGAGGCAGAACAAAAAATGTTAGAGTTATGAAGCCAGATAAGGGAGGGGGACTGTTTCGATGGACACTATTCTTTATGTAGGGAAAATGTTAGACTTATTGAATGATGATAGTAGGTATTCAAGAGTGTCGAGGAATGAAATAAATATCGCCAATCAAAAAACAGATTTTGCATTAAAGGAATTTTTAAATAATGGGATGATTGATGTAAAAGACTTTCAATACTTGAGTTTAGATAGACCTACCATCCTGTCTTTTTTTTTGGACTCCCTAAAGTACACAAAGATATGGTGGACCCACCACTTTGACCTATAGAGGAAGTCAGTGGTTCAAAAACCTATCCTATAGCTAAATTTTTGGATGGTAAATTAAAAGAGGTTTGGACAGAACAAGCAGGTATAGTAAAGGATTGTTGGGCTTTTTTGAGGCGCGTTAAGACCAAGTTATTTTGGGAAGATTTATTGTTTGTTACTACTGATATATAGGATCTTTTTTCTGTCATCCCCCACACTATACGGCTGGAGTGGTTTGAGGAAGCCCTAATTGATTGCAGGGCATTTGGTTAAGACCAATTAAGATTATATGTTGAATTGATGGAACTGGTTCTGGACAATTTTTTTATATATTAAAGGTGAGTTTTTTAAGCAAGATATATGTAGCAATGGGAGCATGCGGCGCCCCCACATATGTTAACATTGTTCTGTCCATATGGGAGAAAACTGCATAGCTCATCAGATGAGGAACTGAAAAGCACAGCTGCAGGTTGTCAAAACTTTTTCAGATGATATTGGAATGTCATTTGGTCTTGATAAATGTGCAAAAGCAACCTTTATAAAAGGAAAACTGCAGCACCAGGAAAACATAAGTTTGGGACAAGAATGTGATATAAAAGGACTTGAGCAAGAGGAAGTATATAAATACTTGGGAACTGATGAAGGATCAGCAATAAAACATGAACAAATGTGAATAAAGCTGAGTAAGGAGCACTTTAGAAGACTTAATTAAGCCTGAAAACAGCATTGACATCTAGGAACAAGATCCAAGCCATAAATCAATTTGCTCTTCCTGTCCTAACTTATAATTTTGGAGTGACTGACTGGCCCCAAAAAGTGTTGGATACATTGGATATTAAAACAAGAAGGATGCTTCATGCTTACCAAATGATTTATAAAAATCAGTGTATACCAAGATTATATATTCCCCCCTCCGGAGGGATGGGCCTCCTTGAAACTGATTACATGTATGGGACTCCACACATCTGCTGACCTCACAGGATAGAAATGTAGTGAACGTTTTGAAACATGAGGAGAATAAATCTAAGATGACGTCTCTGCTTAATTTAGCAGAAGCATATCGACGTCAAGCAGGAATGGAAATTATACCAGAAGTAGATAAAAACCAGGCAGCAACTGAATATAATAAAAAACGAAATAATATAAGGTGAAGGACCAGATGAGAAGGCAAGAAATGTGGAAAAACAAATATAGTTGCAAGTATAGAAAACTTCTGGAAGAGCCTCATGTTGATCAAGAACGAACACAGGAATGGGTAAGGATAGGTGAATTCACATCAAGAAATGAAAGGTTAATATTGGCAGCCCAAGATAGTGGGCTATGTATAGGCTGGTTTACAAAGTCCATTGAACATGTGGGAGAAACAGACATATGTAGGTTTTGTAAAACCGAATTGGAAACAGTCACACACCTTGTTGCTGGTTGCGATGCCCTAATGGCAGAGAGACTGTATATTGAAAGGCATAATAATGTGGCGAGACTGCGCAAACATTATGGTATAGAAGTGGCTGAAAAACACTGGAAACATGAGCCACAAAGAATCATAGAAAATTATGAAGTTTATATCACATGGTTTCACCCAATACCAACAGTTCAAAAGACAGATGCTAGAAAACCGGATATAGTAGTCCAAGAAAAGAAAACAAAAGTAGCACTGATCACTGAAACTGCCACACCCAGTGGCTACAGTGTCTTGGGTAGAGAGAGACACCGTCATAAAATACCTGGATCTGCAGCCAGAAACGAGAGCCATGTGGAAGAAAGATACTCAGACAGCTCCAATAGTAGTAGGAGCAACTGGTCTTATAAAAACAACTTATAATTGTATTTAGATATGTTACCAATTCATGTAAAGTACAGTTTTGTACCTACCATAAATGTAGATGTTCGAGGATTCCCTTGCTGCAGTCCTGACTATTGGGTATAGTCCGCGTCCCAGTCGGCCCGAATACCAGAGTATAAGGCTGACGTCGGTCATGGCGCCTTAGACTGACGTCAGTACGTCAGGGTACTAATGCGCATGACCGACGTCATTTCCTCAGTCTTTTCTTGCCCCAGATGTCAGAAGACCCAAAAAGACAAGTCCCAAAACAACCTGCACCAATAAACATGCACAATATATACAGTAATATATATACAAAAATATAAGCATGTAAAGGCACCTACACAACCACCCTGAAACACAGAGGGAAGGAGGGAGGACTGCAGCAAGGGAATCCTCGAACATCTACATTTATGGTAGGTACAAAACTGTACTATGTTCTTCGCCTTCCCTTGCTGCAGTCCTGACTATTGGGTAGAATCCCAAAGCAGAGGTAAGGGAGGCTGGCAAATTATAAAGTAGCAGGAGCTGACAACATGCCTTGTAAAACAGCTGTGGCAAAACCAGCTCTAGACTTAGAGTATATAGGCAGGTGATAATGCCTAGAGAAAGTATGCACTGAACTCCAAGTAGCTGCTTCCAGAATATCCTTAGTTGCCACCCCTTAGAAATGCTGTTGAAGTGGCAGTAGCCCTAGTGGAATGAGGCCTAATCCCAGCTGGAACCTCTTTGCCATGATGGGAATAACAAAATGCAATGCAAAAGCCAATCCACCTAGAAATAGTTTGTTTTGACACAGGTTTGCCCTGTGAACTTAAAGCAAAAGAAACAAGTAACTGCTGAGACTGCCTAAAATCTTTAGTCCTGCTCAAATAATAACGCAATTGCCTGTGTACATCTAAAGTGTGCAAAATCTTTTCCCCTTTATTTTGAGGATCTGCAAAAACGTAGGCAAATGAATAGTTTGGTTTAAAGCCACACTAGAAACCACCTTAGGCATAAAGGAAGGATTAGTACGTAATGATACCCTGTCCTTATGGAAAATCAAAAGGGCTCTACTGCCATAAGGGCCTGCAACTCAGACACCCTTCTTGCAGAAGTAATAGCCAACAGAAAAGCCGTCTTCCATGACAAATATTTCAATTCAGCAGTAGCTGCCGGCTCAAAAGGTTGTAGAGTAAGTTTTCCAACACAAAATTGAGATCCCAAGCAGGAGTAGGAGCTCTACGGGGGTCTTATATTCTTTGCCCCTCTAAGAAACTGCTTGAACAAAGATGAAAACAAAGGTGGGTCACAATCATAGTGAGCTGAAATTGCTGCAGCATGAATCTTTATGGAAGAGAAAGACAAACCTTTGTCCAATAACTCAGTAAGATATTGAAGAGCCACACTCAAATTAGGCTCTGAAATCTCCAAATTCTTTGCTGTACACCAAAATAAAAATCTCTTCCATTTTCTCCTCCTAGTACTAGGCCTTCTAGCTTCCATAATCACATTTAAAACTTGTTGAGGAAGCTGAGACCTTCCATGTTTCAACACAGAATATGCCAAGCTGTGAGATGGAGAGATTGAAGCTTGACATTGAGCAGATGACCGTCCTTCTGAGATAACAGAGGAGGAATCAGAGGTAAAGGCCATGGAGGCTTCTTTACAAGACTCCGTAGAAGTGGGTACCAGTGTTGCCGAGGCCAATCTGGAGCTATCAAAATCATCCTTGGCCTGTCCTGTCTGACCTTTAGTAATACCTTTGGAAGAAGAGGTAGAGGTGGAAAAGCATAGACATGAAGGTTTGTCCAACTGAAAGACAGAGCATCCACTTTCCAAGCTGTGTGATGAAACCCCTTTGTGCAATACTTTGGCAGCTGGTGGTTTAGTGGAGAAGCGAACAGATCTATGTCTGGAGTTCCCCATGACACTGTCAATTTCTAAAATACATGAAGATCCAGTTTCCACTCGTGGGGATCCATGATTTGTCTGCTTAATACATCTGCTAGGGAGTTCTGTGCTCCTGGCAGAAACCTTGCCTGAAGAGTCAGTTGCAGGCTTAACGCAGTCTCCCATAAAATCATTGCTTGCCTGCATAGAGGATAAGAATGTGTTCCCCGTTGCTTGTTGATGTACCACATGACAGTTGTGTTGTCTGTCAGAATCAACACCTGCCCTGGAAGAAGTAACTCCTTGAACGCCATCAATGCAAACTGGACTGCTAACATCTCCTTCATGTTGATATGTAGATGCTGTAGTCTGGCAGGCCACTTGTCTTGTATCCACTTTCCATTTAGATGAGCTCCCAAGCAGTGTCCGAGGCATCTGTCGTTAAAATCTGACTCGCCTCTGGCCGGGTCACAGAGAGTCCCTTGTTTAGGTGACATTCCTGAGCCCACCACAAGAATTCCTTTTGAAGGCAAGGTATTATTTGAATGACAGTGTCCAAATCTTGGCAGTGCTGTGTCCATACATTTTTGAGATACCATTGCAGCTTCCTCATATGCAGTTTGGCATTGGGAAGCACCAGAATACAAGATGCCATGAACCCTAATGCTTGAAGGACTGTCCTTGCAGTCAGCACGGACTGATGAGATAGTTGATGGAAGTAAAGTGACAGACTTTTGTTTGGCCGGGGTTAAAAAGGCCATCTGGGCTGCTGTATTCAGTCTCACACCCAGAAAGCACATGTCTTGAGAGGGTACTAGACTGGACTTTATTTCGCTCACAGAATACCCTAGGCATCTTAGCACTGCTATGACATATTCCAGATGCTGTAGAAGGTGTTCTTTTTCTTGAGCCAGAATCAGGCAGTCGTCCAAGTAAGGATAAATTTGAATGCCTTGAAGCCTGAAGTAAGCTATCACTGGAGCCAGAACCTTTGTGAATACTCTGGGCGCAGTAGATAAGCCAAAGGGCAATGCAGAGAACTGATAATGAAAATCTCCAGTTCGAAACCGCAGATACTTTCTGCAACTTAGCCTTATGGGCACATGAAGGTAAGCTTCCTTGAGATCCAAAGTTACCATCCAGTGATCCTTGCCCAGCAGAGGTAACAGTTGCTGTAACGTCAACATCTTGAACTTGGGAATGTCCAGATAAGTGTTGAGGATAGATAAATCCAAAATTGGTCTCCACGTGTTCCCCTTCTTTGGTACTAGGAACAGGCGAGAATAAAATCCAAGCCCCTTTCTGACACAGGGACTGGCTGAATAGCCCCTATCTGGAGTAACTGAGAAACTTGCTTGAGAGCCTCTTTTCTTTGTGGAGGAGGAACATCTGGCATGCCTTTGAAAGGGGGCATTGTGTGGAAATAAAATCTGTACCCGTGATGAATGATATCCAGCACCCATCTGTCTCGAGTGATTAAATCCCAATTTTCTTTGAAAAGAGACAATCTTCCTCCCAAAGGAGCTGCCAGACGAGAGTCCACTGGCAGCTGAAAAGGCAGGTCATTGGTTCTGCTTACGAAGGACTGACCCCTGCCCTCACCAGAAGTCTGAGCAGGTGAACTGTCTGATCTAGGCCTACACGAACCTTGAGCCCTGCCCCTACCACGCCTAGATCTACCCCTAGACTCGGAACCATAAGCAGGATATGTCCACCCCTTAGCAGGCCAATTTCTACTAAACTTGGAGGTTGCACCTGCAAAAATCTTTAACAGTCTGCATAGACTTAGCTTTGTCCTCCATTTTCTTTAAAACTGCTTCCACAGGCGGTCCAAACAACACATCAGACTGTAAAGGAGCATCCAAAATCCTGGTCTTAACATGCTCAGCTAAATTCTGATCCTTCAACCATGCATGTCTGCGAAGAACAGAACTAGTAGCAGCCACCCTCGAGGAGGCTTGAACAGCATCAAAACCACACTGCAAAGAATGCTTACCCACTTGTTCAGACACATGAACCAAATCCAGCAATTCTTTACACTCAATACCTTCCGCCAAAGCATCCACCTTAGATTTCAATTGTGAAAGGAGATAATTCTGATATTTCAGCATATGAAATTGACAATTCAACGCCCTCATGGCTAGAGTGGAAGAAGTATATACTTTCTTACCCCACCTATCCAAAGCCCTTGCCTCTTTATCAGAGGGTACAGGATTATTAACAACAGAAGCTTTAACACCTTTAGGCCCCTGAGAAACAGTTTCTGGGTCCGCCCTGGGACTCTTAAACAAATACTTATGAGCTTCGGGCACCCTATAATACCTGTCAGGCTTAACAGGAGCAGGAGGCAAGGAATCAGGGTTCAAAGAAGCCTCTGCAAAAACATCCTCCACCACATTCAACACAGGAGGAATAGCTAAGGGCCTATGCTGAGGCAAAAACAAGAATTCCCTAAGCCTTTTTCTGGAGTCAGAGTAATCTTGGCCTTCCCATTTAAAGTGCTCCCTCATGGAGTGAAGAGTCTCTGAAAATGAAAAATCCTCAGGAGGAGAAGCTGAAGGAGTGGAGTCATCCACATCAGAATCAGAATAAGCAGGAAACTCTTGCAAGTCTTCCACAGAAGACTCTGAAGCCTGTGAACACTGTTCAAAACTATCAAACTCCTGTTCCACCCTAGGCCTCTTATCAGAGTAATCAAATCTTCAGCCATTTTAAGCATATGTTTCTTAGGCACAGAGCCCGAAATACTAGGAGAAGCCCTACAGAAGCTGAACTTGGCCTTCCTCTAAAAGAAGCTCTGGAAACAGAAGGAGAGGCCCTAACTACCTTGGGAAGAGAGGGAAGAACAGTTACCTGAGAAGCCCCCTCAGCCTGGCATACTTCCTGAGAGGGCACATCCTGTAACAGTAAAGTTTCTGTCTGAGACTCCATAGAGACTCCTGGCAAAACCTCTGGCTCCCTGAGCCTTCTAAAGGACCGACGTCCGGGACTGCCGGTTCCTCACCCTAGACTTCACTGTTTTGTCCTTGCGTTTCTTAGATGAATCAGGCGTCGGAGCACACGACGGCATAGTATAGTTGCCACGCTTCCCAAACACTAACCTAGCACAATCAAGCCTCCTCTTAATAGTGCGCTTATTAAATCTAGCACAAGAGCGGCAACCAACAACGGCGTGCTCAGGCCCTAAACAAGGTATACACAATGTATGATAAGCCCTATGCGGTATCTGCTCGCCACAAGAAATACAGTAAATCACTTTTTCAGACATCCGTAATATACTGAGGCAAGAAAAACAAAATGTTCCAACGGGTTACTTAGCCAACTCTGTACTCGGTCTGAAACTCCGGTTTGAAAATCTCAGAACGCCAACCTGCACTCGCAAAATTGCTTCTGCATCGGACCATGCGGCAAAAAAGACTGAGGAAATGACGTCGGTCATGCGCATTAGTACCCTGACGTACTGACGTCAGTCTAAGGCGCCATGACCGACGTCAGCCTTATACTCTGGTATTCGGGCCGACTGGGACGCGGACTATACCCAATAGTCAGGACTGCAGCAAGGGAAGACGAAGAACATCACCATACGAATTGCAGGAGGAGTCATTACTGGGCACACTGCGGGTGCTGCGAAGAGCACTTTTGGCTAACATCAAAGAGTGAAATAATACTAATTTCATGAACTTTAATCGTGCTTTGACTTAGGAATGGGGTCCATTCCTGTCATGGTATTAGAAACCTAAAAGACTTGGATAAATTAAAAAAAGAGAGAAAAAATACATTTTTAATTCTTTTTTAATAGACAAATGGAATCTATAGAAAAGATTTTAGATGATACAAGTATTTTTTTGGACAGCATCCATAAGAAAGAAGAATTTCTAGAGTACATAATTTCTGAAATTCACCTATAACATTACGAAGGATAAGGTGAATTATCTGGACATCACTATTAATAAGGTTATGGAAATGTGGGTTTTAAATCTACAGCTTTTAGGAAACATACTTTTTTCTAATTCTTATTTATTTTTTAGTAGTGCGCACCCATTTAGACAAAAGAAGAGTGTCATAAAGGGCCAGTTCATACGTGGATCAAGAATGACCTCAGACAACTTAGATATCCTAGAAGAGTGTTCTAAACTTAAAAAGATGTTTTTGGAGAGAAATTATCCTATCAATCTCATTGAAGCAGTTATTGAGGAAGTTAAGAGAAATAGACAAGAGAAATATAGTCCCATATTGGGGAATGAGTTAAATGTTTGTGCTGATGGTAATACAGAATGTAATGATGAAAATTATAAAGGAGCTTATGTAATGAATTTTAACAATGATGTTTTTATATGCTGATGTCTAGGTTCTGCAGACCCAATGAGGTCTTATGTGAGTTATTAAGAATAAAAAAGACAGTAGGATGTGGCAAATGCAAGGCATGAAAATTTATTGTGCCTTATTTTGGACTCTTAAATGGTCGAAGATTTGAAGTTTGTGGGAACTATAGGTGTGACACTGAGGGCATTATTTATGCCCTCAGATGTCCTTGCAATAAGTTTTATGTGGGGGGAGTCCAAAAGAGCTTTTAAAATAAGGCTATTAGAACATGTTCGTGATATATGAAATAAAAAGGAACAGAGTTCAGTGGCACAACATTTTTTGGAAGCACATGGTAGTCCTTTTCATGGTTTACAAGCCACAATTTTAGAAAAAGTAGAGTGCACAAAACACACTGTAGTCACCACCCGAACGTTCCTGCAGCCAGTCTGATGAGAATAAAATAAATGCTGAAGTAGCCACCACGGCTGTATAATCCAAACTGTTATATTCAATATTTGATTTAATCTACTTGCAATAAATTTATTGCTGAGGACTCACAACATTAGTGCTCTTTTTGGTTCTAAAATTAAGATCTGCTACGCTATAAACAGGTTTATAGGTAGGGTGTTCTATATTATACATTTCATATTCAGTGACTTAACAGTTGTTTTAGCTAAGGAAATTCTGATAATCACAGGCACACATTTACATATGTTACTGTAATTTAAAGATTCCTCCACTAGATGTCGATGTTGCCTTCATTAATTTGTACTAAGTTTGTAGTTAGTACAGCTATATCTTTTATAGACACACACACACACATATATATATACACACACACACACACACACACACACACACATATATATATATACACACACACACACACACACACACATATATATATATATATATACAAACACACACACACACATATATATATATATATTTTTTTTACATTTTTATTCGTTATATTGTTTTATGTATAAATATTTTTCAAGATATGTACATACTGAAATGTTTCTGATGTAAGGTTAGAACATATGGATTTACTGGTTTTCGGGTTTCTATTGGTTAACTGTTTTAATGACATGCTGTTTCTGCAGTATGTAAAGGAAGTATTAGAATTGTATTATGTATCTGATGAAGTCCTTTGCAATGAAAATGTGGTGTTATAGTTGAGCGTTAAAGTTTTCTGCTTTCTGAAAAGTTCACAGTTTATTATTTTGGTTTGGGTCCTTCCAGTGCTAGGGTTTTTTCTTGTTTATAAACATATTGTTTTATCATAACATCAGATCTAAGATCAGTACTTGTTTTTCCTAAAACAGTTATTTTTTACAAGTATTTAAAATGCAAAGACAGGGAAAAAAATAAATTCACATTCATATACTTAGGCAGCAGATGTCCCACAACATACAAACATCCAACCTTAGTGCAATTTATAAATGAGCAGACATTTAGAAAGGAAATGCTGCACTGAGAAGGAATCACTAGCAAGCCCATGTGGTTTTGTTAATCTAGCATTATTTCTGCTTACTATGCGGATAATGTTTCACTTAAATCTGACACGGCCATCAGGAACATGGGTACTCTCTGTTAATAACAAGCTCCCATTTGGCCACATATCCAAGTAAGAAGTGAAAAAAATACACTGGAAGGTAGAAATTATTCATTGAGAGCTGGAAGCTACCAGAAAGGGATCACGCATTATTCAGAGGAAAGACAGAAGTAAGGGACCTTATAACTGTCTGTATCACAGATAAGGATCTCAGTCATTCCAGATTTCCCAGTCCAGTATGTCTCAAAGATTGATGGCATTATCTTTCTTCTACTGATTCTAGTAGGTGTCAGACTATACCCACCTTGTGCCTTAGAGTACAAGAAGAGGAAAAAAATAAGCAAAGGGGGGTGAGCAGGAGGTTCCCAAATAGTAGGCAGTGCCACTGTGTGAAAGGCCTGCACAGTACATGGCACTGGTGTCAGACTGTATCCCCTGATGACGCTCTCCCACAGACATTTAGTGACTAGTACTACAGGGCTGAGTTAAGGTTGGTCATGAATGGCACAATGGGAGTACCTTCAGCTGTCACTAGTGAGACAAGGGACTCAGGTGACGTGAAAAGTGGTAAGAGGAGGCTGTTCTTCAGGTTCACGTCCAGTTTCAGAATACTTGCTAGATTACCAAATAACCTAATCAGCATGAGGTCAACTTGTCATGTGCCACAACTCAGAAGGTGCAATGCTCACATGCCAGTAGTCTGGAGGGGTGGGGGGAGATTTTACTCTATCACTCTTCTTGGATATCAGACAGTTTGGGAATCAAACTGATCCTTCACTGGCAATGCAGAAATTCACATCAGGCAAAGTGGTTTTCACCACTATGAGGTAGCCTTCAATGCACTTAAAAGGATGTCATAGACGATCTAAAAGGGTACACACACTTAATGACTTAAATAAGTTAAAATAAATGGGAAAGCATAACTTTGCATGTGAGGCAAAGATTGGTGGTCAAGGTCAGGCCATCACTTTGTTAAAAATACCTGCACATAAACTTCTGTACAACCAAAATTACAAATATTTTTTGTTCAATGCAGTTGTAAATAAACAGAAAATAAATACCTTGATATGAGGTAGTTTAAAGATAACCTCAGAATTGCTAAACAGAAGAACATAGGAATGGCCCATCCATGCCACACAGCGTTCATGTAAAGCTGGAAGAAACAGAGAAACAATTTTCTCACAAATAAATCCAAAGTAGGCAGCTAATCAATCAATCAATCATTAAATAAATAAAAATATGACATTTGTTCACAGAAGCAGAACACATACAGAAAAAGTTAATGTATTTAGCCATAACTTTTTTTTTTATGATGGTCTCATCCATCCATATGTACAAGGCATTAAGTTTCAAATAAACAAAATTTTGAACACATCGTATCTAGTCCAAAATGAGAGGGCATAAACTTTTATAAATGTCACATTTTGGAACTGCAGTTTTCATTGTGTTTGCCAGTATACAAAGCGCTGAATCATGAAACTTCTGAAACCACGTTTCTTTCTCCTGAACATGAAGGGTGCGTATATAGAAGGTTCAATGGAGGTGATAATTGCTCTGTAAAAGTTTAAGAAATGGTCCTCTGATGAATCTCATTAACCACTAATTATTTTAGTAATTCTAAGAAAAAAGGTCGTAGTGGCCACTAAGGATAACTTTAAACTATTAGAGGCAACAGAAATAACCACATCCACTGAATTTTATTAACTTCATTTACAAACGTGCAGACTTCAGTTTGCTAATATCAACAAGTTATCTTTTGCAGCACAATGATGACATCACAACTCATGAATAATGCATCTACACAGATCCCAGAAGAGGTTAACCATTTAATATTGTTGGATGGGTACATGCTACAAACAAACAAATGCTTTAAGCAATCAAGCAATGATAAAGTACAGTTGTGTACACTTACCATAAATGTAGATGTTCGAGTGTATTCACTGTTGCAGTCATTACATTTGGGTAATCTGCTGGCAGGTTGCCCTCAGTCGGCCTGATTAACAAAGTCTTGGGTCCTGCGTCGATTGCTGTCCCTTCTTCCATGACTTTATGTCGTCAGAGGTATAAAACATGCAGCCGATGCCGCTACATCAGTTTTTCTTGCCCCAGATGTCAGATGCCCCCCTAATGGTGAGCAAATAAACATAAAAACACAAAGGTATACCTCCAAAAAAAAAAGCAAATACACCAAAAAGGCTTTTAAGCATAGTAAAAGAAAGTACAGGTATAGCCAGAAAAAAGTTAGGGGGCCGAAGGGTGGGTAACCAGGACTGCAACAGTGAATACACTCGAACATCTACATTTATGCTAAGTGTACACAACTGTACTATGCTCTTGTGTTTCACTGTTGCAGTCATTACATTTGGGTAGATTCCCAAAGCTATGGCTGGGAGGACGAGTTTATACAGCATTAGGGCTAGCTATAAGGGCCTGGAAAACAGAAGTGGCAAAGCCAGCTCTGGATTTATAGAAAATTGGTAAATGATAATGCTTGGTAAAAGTATGCACAGAGCTCCAGGTAGCAGCTTCTAGGATGTCCCTGGTAGGAACACCTCTGAGAAAGGCTGTAGAAGTAGATGCAGACCTGGTGGAATGAGATCTGATCCCCTGGGGGATAGGTTTTCCATGGTGCTTATAGCAGAAATGAATGTAATGGCTTATCCATTTAGAAATGGTTTGTTTTGAAATAGCCTTCCCCTCTGCGCCTGCAGCAAATGCTACCAGCAGTTGTTCAGATTTTCTTTGAGGTTTAGTCCTGTCCAAGTAGAATCTAAGCTGTCGATGCACATCCAAGGAATGGAGAATCCGTTCCCCTTTGTTCTGTGGATTGGGAAAGAAGGTTGGCAAATGAATGGACTGATTAAGAGCCACACTGGAAACCACCTTGGGCATGAAGTATGGATTGGTCCTGAGAGATACCCTGTCCACATGAAAGATGATGAAAGGCTCCACTGCCATAAGGGCCTATAATTCAGATATCCTTCTAGCTGAAGTGATTGCTAAAAGGAAGGCTGTTTTCCAAGAAAGAAATTTTAAGTATGCAGTAGCAGCTGGCTTGAAAGGAGGTAGAGTGAGTTTCTCCAAAACAAAGTTAAGGTCCCAGGCAGGGGTTGGAGCTCTCCTGGGTGGTCTCAAGTTTTCTGCCCCTCTGAGATACTGCTTGAGTAGAGGATGAGAGAAGAGGGGAAGTTCTGTGTTATAATGGGCTGAAATAGCTGAGGCATGGATTTTAATGGAGGAAAAAGACAGGCCCTTGTGAAGCATCTCAGTTAAGTATTGCAAAATCTGAGGTAAATTGGGTGCTGTTGTGCTCATCCCTAAAGATTGGTTCCAGGCACAGAATCTTTTCCATTTGTCAGCATAAGAATTTCTAGTACTAGGTCTCCTTACCTCCAAGATGACATCCATCACAGGTTTGCTGAGGGATGCTAAGGGTGAATTTAAGTGATTAGCCAGGCTGCAAAGTTCAATGTTGGAAGCTGAGGGTGCAACATTTGGTTCTCCTGCTGAGACAGCAGGGAAGGAGTCTGAGGCAGGTGCCATGGAGATAACTGCGACACACTGCGCAGGAGGGGGTACCAGTGTTGGAGCGGCCAGTCTGGAGCAATCAAGATCATCCTTGGTTTGTCCTGTTTGACTTTTAGTAGAACTTTGGAGAGCAGAGGCAGTGAGGGGAAGGCGTAGACTGACAGTTTTTTTTCCAGCTGAAGGACAGAGCATGCACTTTCCAGGCTTGTTTGTGGGGAATCATTGTGCAAAACTTGTCCAACTGGTAGCTCTGGGGGGAGACAAATAGATCTATGTCTGGGCTCCCCCATTCGCTTGTCAACATGTTGAATAAAGTACAGTTGTGTACACTTACCATAAATGTAGATGCTCGAGTGTATTCACTGTTGCAGTCATTACATTTGGGTAATCTGCTAGCAGGTTGCCCTCAGTCGGCCTGATTAACAAAGTCTTGGGTCCTGCGTCAGTTGCTGTCCCTTCTTCCATGACGTCAGGGGTATAAAAACATGCAGCCAACGCCATTACATCAGTTTTTCTTGCCCCAGATGTCAGGTGCTCCCCAAATGGGAAGCAAATAAAATTAAAAACACAAAAATATACCTCCAACCAAAAGCAAATACACCAAAAAGGCTTTTAAGCATAGTACAAGAAAGTAGAGGTATAGTCAGAGAAAAACAGGGGGCTGGAGAGAGGGTAAAGTACAGTTTTGTACCTACCATAAATGTAGATGTTCGAGTGCTAATACAGCTGCAGTCATAACAGATGGGTTCTCCTGCCGTCAGGCGGGTCCTCGGTCAGCCGAATTCCAAAGTCTAGGTCCGGCGTCGGTTGTCGTCGCTTCTTCCCTGACGTCAGTGCGACAGGGGTATAAAGGAACCAGCCAACGCCATTTTCTTCAGTTTTTCTTGCCCCAGATGTCAGGTGCCCCCAGAAGGAAGGCAATACATAAATTTGTGTGATAATGCAGTGCAATATAATCAAAATACAGTAGTTGCAAGGAAATACATCATAAATGAAAACCCCAATCAGGTTGTATGAGGATGTGTTAGCCTATAGGCCTGTCCCAAGAGGGGAAGGAGGGAGGGAAACCTGGACTGCAGCTGTATTAGCACTCGAACATCTACATTTATGGTAGGTACAAAACTGTACTATGTTCATCGTGCATACAGCTGCAGTCATAACAGATGGGTAAAATCCCAAAGCTAAGAAAGGGGTGGTAGGCACTAGGTGGAACTAGGAGGAGCCAAAATGCCCTGCAAGACTGCAGTGGCAAAGCCTGCTTTAGATTTGGAGTATAATGGTAGGTTGTAGTGCTTGGAGAAGGTATGCACAGAACTCCAAGTGGCTGCTTCCAAAATATCCTTGGTAGGAACTCCTCTGAGGAAGGCTGCAGAGGTGGCTGTGGCCCTGGTGGAATGAGTTCTAATGCCAGTAGGAACAGTTTTGCCATGAAAGGAATAGCAAAAGCATATGCAGTGGGCTATCCATTTTGAGATTGTCTGTTTGGAAATTGGCCTCCCTTGAGCTCCTACCGCATAGGCCACAAAGAGCTGTTCTGATTTTCTGAAAGGCTTTGTTCTGTCCAAATAATAACGCAGTTGTCTGTGGATGTCCAAGGAATGTAGTAATCTCTCCCCTTTGTTTTGAGGATTAGGATAAAAAGTAGGTAAATGTATGGCCTGATTTAAAGCTACCCTGGATACCACTTTAGGCATAAAGGACGGGTTGGTTCGTAAGGAAACTCTGTCCTGATGGAAGATGATAAAAGGCTGGACAGCCATGAGAGCCTGTAGCTCTGAAACTCTACGAGCTGAGGTGATAGCCAGAAGGAAAGCTGTTTTCCAGGACAAATATTGCAAATCTGATGAGGCAGCTGGCTCAAAGGGAGACAAGGTCAGTTTTTCCAGAATGAAATTAAAATCCCAAGCAGGTATTGGTTGTTTCCTTGGAGGCCCTAAATTCTTAGCCCTTCTGAGGAACTGTCTTAAGAGAGGGTGAGAGAATAAAGGTGGATCAGTGTTGTATTCTGCAGAAATGGCTGAGGCATGGATTTTGATGGAGGAGAAAGAAAGTCCACTGCTTAGCAGTTCAGCCAAATATTGTAGTATTTGAGGTAAATTCAGTTTTCCAGGATCCTGGCCCTTTTTCTCATTCCAGACAAAAACGTTTCCATTTTGCGGAGTAAGCTTTTCTAGTTGATGGCCTTCTGGCCTCCAAAATGACATCCTGCACCTCCTTGGAGAGTAGGGCCTGTTGTGATGCTAAGGAATCTTCCATGCGGCTAGATTGAGTGTTTTTAGCTGGCTGTGAAGAGTTTTGAAACTGTGCTGAGTCAGAAGAAGAGGCATTAGAGGCAGGGTCCATGGTGGGGAATGCGTCAGGCTCCTCAGGAGTGGGTACCAGTGTTGCCTTGGCCAGTCCGGAGCAATGAGAATTATCTTTGGTCTGTCTGCTTTGGTCTTTAATAGAACTTTGGGTAGCAGAGGAAGAGGAGGGAAGGCATAAACTGTCATTGATGTCCAACTGAAAGAATGAGCGTCCACTCTCCAAGCCTTTGGATGGAAGATCCTTGAGCAGAATTTTGTCAATTGATGATTCTTGTGGGAGGCAAAGAGATCTATGTCTGGCCTTCCCCATTCTTGGATTATTTCTGTAAAAACTTTTGGATGCAATTTCCATTCGTGTGGATCTGTCATATTCCTGCTTAGGTTGTCTGCCAGCGTGTTTTCCTTGCCTAGCAAGTACTGTGCTTGTAGTTCCATTTGTAAGTCCATGGCCATGTTTCAAAGTGACATGGCCAGTCTGCATAGGGGGTAAGAATGTGTTCCTCCCTGTTTGTTTATGTACCACATAACTGTGGTGTTGTCCGTTCTTATCAATAGTTGACCTGGTTGTAGAAGGTCCTTGAAAGCTATAATAGCATTTATTACTGCTAGAAATTTCTTTTTGATTGTTGTGAAGGTGCTTTTCTTTTTGGGACCATTTGCCCTGAATGCACCGATATGTCATGTGCGCCCCCCAGGCGTAGTCCGAGGCGTTTGTTGTGATGACTTGATTTGCTTGAGGCTTGCTGAATGGAAGACCTGTGTTTATTTGACATGCTTGAGCCCACCACAGAAATTCCTTTTGCAGACATGGAATTAGTGGTATTATTGTTTCCAAACTGTGGCTGTGTTGAGACCATATGTTTTTCAGGTACCATTGTAGTTTCCTCATATGCAGCTTTGCACATGGGATTAGTAAGATGCAAGATGCCATGAATCCCAGAGCCTGCAGGATTTTCCTTGCAGTCAGCCTGGTGCAATTTGCTAGTGTTCTGAAGTATTGAATTAGTTGCCCCTGCTTCTCTGGCGTGAGGTAGGCCATCTGGGTGTTTGTGCCCAAATTGGCACCCAGGAAAATTATCTTCCGAGAGGGTATTAGCCTTGATTTCTTTTTGTTGACTGTGTATCCCAGAGAATTCAATAACATTATTACATAAGCCAGATGTTTCAGAAGAATGTGCTTGCTGTCCGCTTGGATCAGACAGTTGTCCAAATAGGGGTATATTTGTATCCCTTGAAGTCTGCAGTAGGCAATTACTGATGCCAGGCATTTCGTGAATACTCTGGGCGCAGTAGATAAGCCAAAGGGCAATGCACAGAATTGATAATGGGTTGAACCTGCAAGAAATCTGAGGTACCTTCTGCAATTTTGTCTGATTGGGACATGCAGGTATGCCTCCTTGAGGTCCAATGTTACCAGCCAAGACTCCTTGCCCAGCATGGGAAGAAGTTGCTGTAGAGTGAGCATCTTGAATTTTGGTACGAATAGAAATGTGTTTAGGATGGATAGATCCAAAATAGGTCTCCAATCTTTTCCCTTCCTTGGCACCAAAAATAGCCTGGAATAAAAACCTTGACCTTGTTCGTGCGTAGGTACCTCTTGAATAGCTTTCATGTTTATGAGATCTGTAATAAGCCTTTGTGCCTCTGCCCTTTGATTGTGTGGCAGGTTTGGCATGCCTCTCATTTTTGGAAGGGTGTGAAAATGGAATTTGTAGCCTCTGTTTATAATGTCCAGGATCCATTTGTCCTTTGTGACAACATGCCAATTTTTTGAAAATAATGCCAGCTTTCCTCCTAAGGGGGCTGCCATTTGAGACCTGGTTGGCATACAAAGGGGAAAGTCATTGGGTTTGCTTTCTGAAAGATTGCGAGTTGTCCTCACCACCTCTTTGTGTAGGAGCTTGCCATTGTCTGCCTCTATACGATCCTTGGGATTGTCCTCTGCCCCTCGGGCGCCTGTATCTTCCTCTTTGGGGTCTGTCTGTGGCAGGAAAGGACCAGTTTTTGGAAGGCCAATTTCTACTAAAATGTGGGGTTGAACCTGTAGAAATTCTTTCACAGTTTGCATTGATTTAGCCTTTTCCTCCATTTTCCTTAATACCTCCTCAGCATTAGCACCAAATAGTACATCCTTTTGAAGAGGGCGCCTAGTAATTTAGCTTTGACATGATCAGGCAAGGCTTGTTCCTTGAGCCAGGCATGCCTACGTATGACTGATCCAGTAACAGCAGCTCTACATGAGGCCTCTAGAGCATCAAAACCACATTGTAAGGTATGCTTACCCACTTGTTCTGCACTATGCATCAAATCCTGCAACTCCTTCAAGTCTGGTTGTTCAGGTTGTGACATTTTACTTTTCAATTGTGATAACAAAAACTGTTGGTATTTTAGCATATGAAACTGACAGTTTAAGGCCCTCATGGATAAGGTAGCCGAGGTATATACCTTTTTTCCCCACCTTTCTAAGGATCTGGAATCTCTCTCGGAAGGCAATGGGTTTTTGGCAATGGAGGCCTTAACTTCCTTGGGGCCCTGTGAGATGGTTTCTGGGTCAGCAGCATGGCTTTTGTATAGAAATTGGTGTGAATCAGGAACCCTGTAGTACTTGTCAGGCTTAACTGGAGCTGGAGGTAGAGAGAGTCCGGGTTAAGGCAGGCCTCCGAGTAAACATCATCTAGGATGTCCAAGACAGGAGGTATAGCCAGAGGCCTGTCCTGAGGTAACAAGAGAAATTCCCTGAGCCTTTTCTTAGAATCTGAATAATCCTGGCCTTCCCAGTGGAAGTGTTCCCTTAAGGTGTAAAAGTTTCCCCAAAAGAGTAATCCTCAGGGGGGGATACAGAAGGGATGGACTCCTCCGCATCAGAGTCTTCAAAACGAGAGTAAGAAAGTTCCTGATCATCAGAGTGCTCTGAAATAATGGAGCCCTGATCAGAGGAGGGGGAATCTTCCTCCACTCTGGGCCTTTTGTCCGGTGGGGGCTGAGAACCTCTGATTAGAGTAATTAAATCCTCAGCCATTTTAAGCATCTGTTTCTTAGGCATGGGGCCTGGAGATGGGCCCTGTGTAGCTGGTCTCTTAGAGTGCATGGTTGCTTTAGACTTTGTGAAAGCCTTGATGGAGAAAGAAGAGGAGGGTCTCAAGACACCTTGAGTGGAGGTGGACCTGTCCACATTCTGAGTTTCAACGCCAAGAGTGGCTTTGGTATCTGTAGTCGGGGTGGGCGAGGAGCCTGCGACCTCGGGCACAGGAGACACCGTCAAAGAAGTGTCGCCGGTAATCAGGGGCTGCGTGGCCGCTGAGAACCGGACCACGTGTAGTCGGCTTTGGCGTGGTGTAGGTAGAGGCCGCGGACCTCGTGTGTCGGTCCTTGTCTTTGCGTTTTTTAGACAAAACCGGAGTCGGAGTATCCGACAACATAGTATAGTTAAATGCTTTCCCAAAATAATGCTGGGCGAACTCCGCCCGACGCTTAATAGTGCGTTTGTTGAATGTAGCACAAAAGCGACAGACCGAGACGTCGTGGTCTGGGCCTAAACAAGGTATACAGAGGGAATGGAAATCCTTATGCGGTATTTGCTTCCCACAAGAAATACAATTATTAACTTTGTCTGACATCGGTCTGAGGCAAGAAAAGTTTCCCCAATGGGGTACTTAGCTTTTAAGAAGACTTAGCTTCCAAATTTTCGTAATCTCAGGAGCTGGCCGACCGGCACTTGCGAACTGCTTCTGCTTCGGGCACCGCGCGGCAAGAAAGACTGAAGAAAATGGCGTCGGCTGGTTCCTTTATATCTTTGTCGCACTGACGTCAGGGAAGAAGCGACGACAACAGACGCCGGACCTAGACTTTGGAATTCGGCCGACCGAGGACCCGCCTGACTGCAGGAGAACCCATCTGTTATGACTGCAGCTGTATGCACGATGAACATCCAGGACTGCAACAGTGAATACACTCGAACATCTACATTTATGGTAAGTGTACACAACTGTACTATGTTCTTTGTGTTTCACTGTTGCAGTCATTACATTTGGGTAGATTCCCAAAGCTATGGTTGGGAGGATGGATTTATACAGCATTTGGACCAGCTATAAGGCCCTGCAAGACAGCAGTGGCAAAGCCAGCACTGGATTTAGAGAAAATTGGTAAATGATAATGCTTGGTGAAAGTATGTACAGAACTCCAGGTAGCAGCTTCTAGAATATCCCTGGTAGGAACACCTCTGAGAAAAGCTGCAAAAGTAGATGCAGCCCTGGTGGAGTGAGATCTGATCCCCTGGGGGATAGGTTTTCCATGGTGCTTATAGCAGAAATGAATGCAATGGTTTATCCATTTAAAAATGGTTTGTTTTGAAATCGCCTTCTCCTCTGCCCCAGCAGCAAATCCTACTAGTAATTGTTCAGATTTTCTTCGAAATTTAGTTCTAAGTAGAATCTAAGTTGTCTGTGCACATCCAAGGATTGCAGAATCCGTTCCCCTTTGTTCTGTGGATTGGGAAAGAAGGTTGGCAAATGACTGGACTGATTAAGAGCCACAGTGGAAACCACCTTGGGCACGAAGGATGGATTGGTCCTCAGAGATACCCTGTCCGCATGAGAGATGATGAAAGGCTCCACTGCCATAAGGGCCTGTAATTCAGATATCCTTCTAGCTGAAGTCATTGCTAAAAGGAAGGCTGTTTTCCAAGACGGAAATTTTAAGTCTGCAGTATAGCAGCTGGCTCGAAAGGAGGTAGAGTGAGTTTCTCCAAAACAAAGTTAAGGTCCCTAGCAGGGGTAGGAGCTTTCTTGGGTGGTCTCAAGTTCTTTGCTCCTCTGAGATGCTGTTTGAGCAGGGGATGAGAAAAGAGGGGTGGTTCTGTGCTATAGTGAGCTGAAATAGCTAAAGCGTGGATTTTAATAGAGGAAAAAGACAGGCCCTTGTGAAGCATCTCAGTTAAGTATTGCAAAATCTGAGGTAAATTGGGCGCTGCTGTGCTCATCCCTAAAGATTGGTTCCAGGCACAGAATCTTTTCCGTTTGTCAGCATAAGATTTTCTAGTACTAGGTCTTCTCGCCTCCAAGATGACATCCATCACAGGTTTGCTGAGGGATGCTAAGGGTGAATTTAAGTGATTAGCCAAGCTGCAAGGTTCAATGTTGGGAGCTGATGGGGCAGAATTTGGTTCTCCTGCTGAGACAGCAAGGAAGGTGTCTGAGGCAGGTGCCATGGAGGTACTTGAGACACATTGCACAGGAGTGGGTACCAGTGTTGGCCTGGCCATTCTGGAGCAATCAAAATCATTCTTGGTTTGTCTTGTTTAACTTTTAACAGAATTTTGCAGAGTAGAGGCAGAGGGGGAAAGGCGTAGACTGATAGGTTTTTCCAGCTGAAGGACAGAGCATCCACTTTCCGGCTTTTTTGTGGGGAGTCCTTGTGCAAAATTTGTCCAACTGGTAGTTCTGGGGGGAGGCAAATAGATCTATGTCTGGGCTCCCCCATTTGCTTGTCAACATGTTGAAAATCCATGGTTCCAGTTTCCACTCATGTGGGTCCATGAGATTTCTGCTTAGTCTGTCTGCCAGTGTATTTAATTTTCCTGACAGGAATTGAGCTTGTAGGTGCACTTGGTAGCTCAAGGCCGTGTTCCACAATGCCATGGCTAGTCTGCAGAGGGGTAGGTATGTGTACCCCCCCCCCCCGCTTGTTTATGTACCACATAACCGTAGTGTTGTCCGTCTTTACCATTAGTAGTCCTGGAAGAATGTAGTCCTTGAAGGGTGTCAGAGCATTCTGTACAGCTAACATTTCTTTTTGATTGATATGTAGGTGCATTTGATTTGGGTTCCTTTTGCCCTGAATGCACTTACCTGCCAGGTGAGCCCCCCGTGCATAAACTGATGCCTCTGTAGTTAGGGTTTGGGCGGCAGGGGGTAGTGTGAATGGCAGTCCCTTGTTCTGGTGGCAGGCCTCTGCCCACCATAGGAACTCCAGGCGTAGGCAAGGTATGATAGGAATCATTGTTTCCAGGCTGTGACAATGCTGACTCCATTTTTAAGTACCACTGTAGTTTCCTCATATGCAGTCTTGCATATGGAATTAGAAGAATGCAGGAGGCCATGAACCCCAAGGCTTGCAGTATTTGTCTTGCAGATAGCAGGGCTTTTGTGGCCACTTGTTTGAAGTAAGTTACCAAATGAATTTGCTTCTCTGGCGTGAGGAAAGCCATCTGGGCAGTTGTATTCAAGCTTGCACCCAGGAATGTAATCTGTTGAGAGGGTACCAGTTGTGATTTATTTTTGTTTATGGTGTACCCCAGACAAGTTAGAACCTTTTTTTACAAATGCCAGATGATTTAGAAGAATGCCCTGGTTTTCTGCCTGAATTAGACACTCATCCAGGTATGGATATATTTGAATATTTCTTTGCCTGCAAAATGCAATTACTGGAGCCAGGCACTTTGTGAATACTCTGGGCACAGTAGACAAGCCAAAGGGCAGTGCAGAGAACTGATAATGCAAGTAGCCTGCTTTGAAGTGTAGATATCTTATGCAAGATTCCCTGATTGGGATGTGCAGGTATGCTTCTTTTAAATCTAGAGTTGCCAACCAGGCATCTTTGCCTAGCATAGGAAGTAACTGGTGAAGAGTCAGCATCTTGAATTTTGGAATGTCCAGAAAGGTGTTTAGACTAGACAGGTCCAGAACTGGACGCCATGATTTGTCTTTTCTGGGTACAAGGAAATGCCTGGAATAGAAACCTTGTCCCTTTTCCTGTTCTGGTACCGGTTGGATAGCCCCCATGTTTAAGAGGGAAAGTACTTGTTTTTGAGCCTCTGCCCACTGATTTGGGGGCAGGTCTGGCCACCCGTTTGGTGTTGGCAACGTGTGGAAATGAAATCTGTATCCCTGGGACACTGTACTTAAAACCCATTTGTCCTGGGTTATGAGTTCCCAGTTTTTTGCATGAAGAGCAATCTTTCCCCCCAAATGGGCGGCTAAAAGGTAAGTGCTTGGTAATTTTAAAGGAAAGTCATTGAGACTGTTTACCATGGGAGGGTGTCTTGTTATTTCCAGATTTGGAAGTGGAAGCCACCCATTGCTTAGTTCTGAGAGTCCCCTGGGACTGAAACCTGGGGTTTTTGCTGTGTCTGGGTTTGGCTTGAGAAGACCTGGAAGGAACTGGAAAGGACCAATACTTAGTATCCACTGGGACTGAAACCTGGTGCTTTTGGTGTGTCTGGGTTTGGTGTGAGAGGATCTGGAAAGAGCTGGAAAGGACCAATTCTTAGTAGGCCAGTGCCTACTAAATCCTGGAGGTTGCACTTGTAAGAAATCTTTGCCTAGCATAGGAAGTAATTGGTGCAGAGTCAGCATCTTGAATTTTGGAATCTCCAGAAAGGTGTTTAGAGTAGACAGGTCCAGGATTGGACACCATGATTTGTCTTTTCTGGGTACCAGAAAAAGCTTGGAGTAGAAACCTTGTCCCTTTTCCTCTTCTGGTACCAGTTGAATAGCCCCCATGCTTAAGAGGGAAAGTACTTGTTTTTGAGCCTCTGCCCACTGATTTGGGGGCAGGTCTGGCCACCCGTTTGGTGTTGGCAATGTGTGGAAATGAAATCTGTATCCCTGGGACACTATATTTAAAACCCATTTGTCCTGGGTTATGAGTTCCCAGTTCTTTGCATGAAGAGGAATCGTTCCTCCCAAAGGGGCGGTCAAAAGATAAGTGCTTGTGAATTTTAAAAGAAAGTAATTGAGACTGTTTACCATATGGGGGTGTCTTGTTATTTCCAGATTTGGAAGTGGAGGCCCCCACTGCTTTGTTCTGAGAGTCCCCTGGGACTGAAACCTGGGGTTTTTGCTGTGTCTGGGTTTGGCTTGAGAAGACCTGGAAGGAAAGTACAGTTTTGTACCTACCATAAATGTAGATGTTCGAAGATCCACATTGCTGCAGTCCTAACACTTGGGTAGTCCGCTGTCCCAGTCGGCCCGAATACCAAAGTATAAGGCTGACGTCGGTCAAGGCGCATTTGTCTGACATCAGGACGTCAGGGTACAAATGCGCATGACCGACGTCATATCCTCAGTCTTTTCTTGCCCCAGATGTCAGAAGACCCTAAAAAGATAAGGCCAAAACCAAAAAACACCAAACACTCCTGTACCTAATATATGTACAATATATACAAAATTACAAAAATAGAACCCCACCCACACAACCACCCCCAAACACAGAGGGGAAGGAGGGAGGGTAAATTGGACTGCAGCAATGTGGATCTTCGAACATCTACATTTATGGTAGGTACAAAACTGTACTATGTTCTTCATCTCACATTGCTGCTGTCCTAACACTTGGGTAGAATCCCAAAGCAGAGGTAAGGGAGGATGGCTAAACTATAATGAAGCAGGAGCTGCCAAAATGCCCTGCAACACAGCAGTGGCAAAACCAGCCCTGGATTTAGAATAGAGAGGAAGGTGGTAATGCTTGGAGAAAGTATGCACTGAACTCCAAGTAGCTGCCTCCAAAATATCCTTAGTTGCCACCCCCCTTAGAAATGCTGTTGAAGTGGCAGTAGCCCTAGTGGAATGAGGCCTAATCCCAGCTGGAATCTCCTTGCCACGATGGGAATAACAGAATGCAATGCAAAACCCAATCCACTTAGATATAGCTTGTTTTGACACAGGCTTGCCCTGAGAACACAAAGCAAAAGAAACAAACAACTGCTGAGACTGCCTAAAATCCCTAGTCCTGCTTAAATAATAACGCAACTGCCTGTGTACATCTAAAGTGTGCAAAATCTTTCCCCCCTATTTTGGGGATCTGCATAAAAAGTAGGCAAATGAATAGTTTGGTTTAAAGCCACACTAGAAACCACCTTAGGCATAAATGAAGGATTAGTACGCAATGATACCCTATCCTTATGAAAAATCAAAAAAGGCTCAACCGCCATAAGGGCCTGCAATTCAGAAACCCTTCTTGCAGAAGTAATGGCCAACAAAAAAGCAGTCTTCCATGACAAATATTTCAATTCAGCAGTAGCCGCAGGCTCAAAAGGTTGTAGAGTAAGTTTCTCCAACACAAAATTGAGGTCCCAAGCAGGAGTAGGAGCTCTACGCGGGGGTCTTATATTCTTTGCCCCTCTAAGAAATTGCTTGAACAAAGGATGAGAAAACAATGGTGGGTCACAATCATAGTGAGCTGAAATTGCTGCAGCATGAATCTTAATGGAAGAGAAAGACAAACCTTTGTCCAATAACTCAGTAAGATATTGAAGAGCCACACTCAAATTAGGCTCAGAAACATCCAAATCCTTTGCTGCACTCCAAAATAAAAATCTCTTCCATTTTTCTGCATACACTTTACGTGTACTAGGTCTTCTGGCTTCCATAATCACATTCAAAACTTGTTGAGGAAGTTGAGACCTGCTGTGGTTCAAAACAGAATATGCCAGGCTGTTAGATGAAGAGAGTGAAGCTTGACATTGAGTAGATGACCGTCCCTCTGAGACAAAAGGTGTGGAATTAAAGGTAAAGGCCATGGAGGCTTCCTTACCAGATTCCTCAGTAATGGGTACCAGTGTTGCCGAGGCCAATCTGGAGCTATCAAAATCATCCTTGGCTTGTCTTGTCTGACCTTTAGGAGTACCTTTGGGAGGAGAGGCAGAGGTGGAAAGGCATACACATGAAGATTTTCCCAACTGAGCGAAAAGAGCATCCACTTTCCAAGCTGTGTGATGAAACCTTTTCGTGCAAAACTTTGGCAGCTGGTGGTTTAGTGGAGAAGCGAACAGATCTATGTCTGGAGTTCCCCAGGACACTGTCAATTTTTGAAATACATGAAGATCCAGTTTCCACTCGTGGGGATCCATGATTTGCCTGCTTAACACATCTGCTAAGGAGTTCTGTGCTCCTGGCAGAAACCTTGCCTGAAGATTTAGCTGCAAGCTGAGCGCAGTCTCCCACAAAATCATTGCTTGCCTGCATAGAGGATAAGAATGTGTTCCCCCTTGCTTGTTGATGTACCACATGACAGTTGTGTTGTCTGTTAGAATCAACACCTGTCCTGGAAGAAGTAACTCCTTGAAAGCCATTAATGCAAACTGGACTGCTAACATCTCCTTCATGTTGATATGTAGATGCTGTAGTCTGGCAGGCCACTTGTCTTGTATCCACTTTCCATTCAGATGAGCTCCCCAAGCTATGTCTGAGGCATCTGTCGTTAGAATCTGACTCGCCTCTGGCCGGGTCACAGAGAGTCCCTTGTTTAGGTGACATTCCTGAGCCCACCACAAAAATTCCTTTTGAATGCAAGGTAATATTGGAATGACAGTGTCCAAATCCTGGCAGTGCTGTGTCCATACATTTTTTAGATACCATTGCAGCTTCCTCATATGCAGTTTGGCATTGGGAAGCACCAGAATACAAGATGCCATGAACCCTAAGGCTTGAAGGACTGTCCTTGCAGTCAGCCCGGACTGAAGAGATAGTTGATGGAAGTAAAGGGAAAGATTCTTTTATTTGTCCGGGGTTAAAAAGGCCATCTGGGCTGCTGTATTCAGTCTCACACCCAGAAAGCACATGTCTTGAGAGGGTACTAGACTGGACTTTATTTCGTTCACAGAATACCCCAGGCATCTTAGCACTGCTATCACATATTCCAGATGCTGAAGAAGCTCGTCCTTTTCTTGAGCCAGAATCAGACAGTCGTCCAAGTAAGGATAGATTTGTATTCCTTTTAGCCTGAAGTAAGCTATCACTGGAGCCAGAACTTTTGTGAATACTCTGGGCGCAGTAGATAAGCCAAAGGGCAATGCAGAGAACTGATAATGAGAATTCCCAGCTCGAAAACGCAGATACTTCCTGCAACTTAGTCTGATAGGCACATGAAGGTAAACCTCCTTGAGATCTAAAGTTACCATCCAGTGATCTTTGCCCAGCAGAGGTAAAAGCTGTTGTAACGTCAACATTTTGAACTTGGGAATGTCCAGATAAGTGTTAAGGATAGACAAATCCAAAATTGGTCTCCACATGTTCCCCTTTTTTGGTACTAGGAACAGGCGAGAATAAAATCCTAGGCCCCTTTCTGGCACAGGAACCGGCTGAATGGCCCCTATCTGGAGTAACAGAGAAATTTGCCTGTGAGCCTCTTTTCTTTGTATAGGAGGAATATCTGGCATGCCTTTGAAAGGAGGCAAGGTATGGAAATAAAACCTGTAACCGTAGTGAACGATATCCAATACCCATCTGTCTTGGGTAATAACACTCCAATTTTCTTTGAAAAGTGCCAGCTTTCCTCCCAAAGGTGCTGCCAGACGAGAAGGCTCTGGCAGCTGAAAAGGCAAGTCATTGGGTCTGCTTACGAAAGGACTGACCCCTGCCCTCACCAGAAGACTGGGCAGGCGAACTGCCTGTTCTAGGCCTAAAAGAACCTTGAGCTCTGCCCCTACCACGTCTAGATCTACCCCTAGACTGAGAATCATAAGAAGGATAAGTCCACCCCTTAGTAGGCCAATTTCTACTAAACTTTGGAGGCTGAACCTGCAAAAAATCTTTAACAGTCTGCATAGACTTAGCCTTGTCCTCCATTTTCTTTAAAACTGCTTCCACAGACGCACCAAATAACACATCAGATTGTAAAGGAGCATCTAAAATCCTTGTCTTTACATGTTCAGCTAAATTCTGATCCCTCAGCCAGGCGTGCCTCGAAGAACAGAACCAGTGGCTGCCACCCTCGAAGAGGCCTGTACAGCATCAAAACCACATTGCAAGGAATGCTTACCCACCTGTTCAGAAACATGAACTAAATCCTGCAACTCTTTACACTCAATACCTTCCGCCACAGCATCTACCTTAGACTTCAATTGTGAAAGGAGATAATTTTGGTATTTCAACATGTGAAACTGGCAATTCAAAGCCCTCATAGCTAAAGTGGAAGAAGTATACACCTTCTTTCCCCATCTATCTAAAGCCCTTGCCTCTTTATCAGAAGGAACATGATTTTTAACAACAGAAGCCTTAACACCTTTAGGGCCCTGAGAAACAGTTTCTGGGTCTGCCCTAGGACTCTTAAAAAGATACTTATGAGCTTCAGGCACCCTATAATACCTATCCGGTTTAACTGGGGCAGGAGGCAAAGAATCAGGGTTCAGGGAAGCCTCTGCAAAAACATCCTCTACCACATCCAGAACAGGAGGTATAGCTAAAGGCCTATGCTGGGGTAGAAACAAAAATTCCCTAAGCCTTTTCCTGGAATCAGAGAAATCTTGACCTTCCCATTTAAAATGCTCCCTCATGGAATGAAGAGTCTCTGAAAAGAAAAATCCTCAGGAGGAGAAGCCAAGGTGTAGAGTCATCTACATCAGAATCAGAATAAGGAGGATACTCCTGCAAGTCTTCAGCGAAGACTCAGAAGCCTCGAACACTGCTCAAAACTCTCAAGCTCAGGTTCCACTCTAGGCCTCTTATCAGGGGGGGGCATAGAACCTCTAATCATAGTAATCAAATCTTCTGCCATTTTAAGCATATGTTTCTTAGGCAGAGACCATGAAGAACTAGGGGAGACCCCCACTCAAGTTAACCCTGGCCTGCCTCTAGAAGAAGCCTTGGAAACAGAAGGGAGGGCCTAACCACCTTAGGAAGGGAGGGAGAACAGCTAGCTGAGAAGCCCCTTCAGCCTGGCCTACCTCCTGAGAGGACACATCTTGTAACAGTAAAGTCTCTCCCTGAGAATCCAAAGGAACTTCTGGTAGAACCACCGGCTCCACTGAGCCCTCTAAAGAACCGACGTCCGGGACAGACGGTTCTTCCACCCTAGGCTTCGCTGCTTTGTCCTTGCGCTTTTAGATGAAGCGGGCCGGTGCATCCGTCGGCATGTTGTAATTACAACGCTTCCCAAAAACTAACCTGGCACAATCTAATCTTCTCTTAATAGTGCGTTTGTTAAATCTAGCACAAGAGCGACAGCCAACAACGTCGTGCTCAGGCCCTAAGCAAGGTATACACAAGGTATGGTAATCTCTATGAGGTATCTGTTTCCCACAAGAAATACAGTTATTCACTTTTTCTGACATCCGATTAAAGACTGAGGCAAGAAAAAACCAAAATATTCCCCAACGGGGTACTTAGCCAACTTTGATTCGGTCTGAAACTCCGACTTCAGAAAATTTCAGAACGCCAACCTGCACTCGCAATACTGCTTCTGCATCGGACCATGCGGCAAAAAAGACTGAGGATATGACGTCGGTCATGCGCATTTGTACCCTGACGTCCTGATGTCAGACAAATGCGCCTTGACCAACGTCAGCCTTATACTTTGGTATTCGGGCCGACTGGGACAGCGGACTACCCAAGTGTTAGGACTGCAGCAATGTGAGATGAAGAACATCTGGAAAGGACCAATTCTTAGTAGGCCAGTGCCTACTGAATCTTGGAGGTTGCACTTGTAAAACATATTTAACAGTTTGCATAGATTTTGCTTTATCTTCCATCTTTTTAAGGACTACTTCAGCCTTGTTGCCAAACAGGAGGTCCTGATTTAAAGGAGCATTCAACAATTTAGCTTTAACATGATCAGGCAAAGATTGCTCCTTAAGCCAAGCATGCCTTCTAAGCACAGACCCAGTAACAGCAGCCTTGCAAGAAGCCTCTAAAGAATCAAAACCACATTGCAAAGTATGTTTTCCAACTTGTTCAGCAGAATGCATTAAATCCTGTAAATCTTTATTTTCCACACAGTCAGGAATCCACATAATTTTCTTTTTAAGCAGTCCAATAATATGCTGTTGACATTTTAACATATGTGATTGGCAGTTTAAAGCTCTGATTGCCAAAGTTGCAGAAGAATAAACCATTTTACCCCATCTATTCAGTGCCCTGGAGTCTCTATCAGAAGGGGTAGGATTTTTTGCAGTAGAGGCTTTAATGCCCTTGGGCCCCTGAGAAATAGTCTCGGGATCTGCAACAGGATTTTTGAAAAGAAACTTGTGGGACTCAGGAACCCTGTAGTATCTGTCAGGTTTACTAGGAGCTGGAGGCAGGGAATCAGGGGCCGAACTGGATTCCGAGAACACATCATCAACAATGTCTAGTACAGGAGGTATAGCCAAAGGCCTATGCTGAGGTAGAAGGAGGAAATCCCCAAGCCTCTTTTTTGAATCTGAAAATTCCTGGCTTCCCCAGTGGAAATGCTCCCTTAAAGCATGTAAAGTTTCCCCAAAAGAAAAATCCTCAGGTAGGGGAAGCAGAGGGAATGGAATCCTCTGCATCAGAATCCTCATAAGTAGGTATGGACAAATCCAGGTCATCAGAATACTCAGAAGAAACAGAATCCTGATCAGAAGTTTCATAATCAAGCTCAGCCCTAGGCCTCGGGGGGTGACTACCCTTGATTAGAGTAATTAGATCTTCAGCCATTTTTATAATTTGTTTTTTAGGCATAGGGACCTGAGCATGCGGCCTGGGCATCGGTTTTTTAGACATAGATCAAGATTTAGGCCTTAGTAATGAAGGCGGTGTTGATTTAATACGCAAGTCTGTAGGCCTGAAAACACCCTCAGAAGCCGGAGCCTGCACAGCGGGTGTGAACCCATCCAAGGTAGAGACATCCGCGGGTTCCATAGTTGAAGCATCGTGCAGCATACGGGGTCTCAGTAGAGGCCTGCGAATCAGATGTAGCAGGTATCAGGGGCTGCAAAAGTGCCTTACTGAGTCTTGGCAATTGCGCAACATTAACCTATCCTAGCAAGATGGACTACAGCACTGCTTGGTGTGTGACAAGACACAACTGAACTCAGAACATCTGCGAACTGGTGACTGGCTTAGGAGAAGCGGCGTCGGGAGTTTTGGACCTCTACGGCCTGTCTCTGTCTTTATCTTTGAATTTTTTCGGAATCCCGGTAGTCGGATGGCTAACCAGCGACATTTCTGGATAATTAAACTGAAATATTTAGAGGCAAAAGTATACCAACGACGGATAGTGTGCTGATTAAATAAAGCACAAAACCGACAGCAAGGTACGTCGTGGTCAGGGCCTAGGCAAGGAATACAGTATGAATGAAAATCTTTATGAGGTATTTGCTTTCCACAAGTAATGCAATTATTAACTTTTACTGACATCGGCAAGGGGCAAGAAAAAGTTTCCACAACGGGGTACTTAGCTTTAAGTTGAAGACTTCGGTTCTGAAACTCGAAAACGAAAATTTCAGGAGTCGGCCGACCGGCACTTGCGAACTGCTTCTGCTTCGGGCACCATACAGCAAGAAAGAATGATGTAATGGCATTGGCTGCATGTTTTATACCCCTTACGACCTGACATCATGGAAGAAGGGACAGCAACTGACACAGGACCCAAGACTTTGTTAATCAGGCCGACTGAGGGCAGATTACCCAAATGTAATGACTGCAACAGTGATACATGAAGAACATCAAAGGGAAAGTTGTACTAGCATTTCCTTTGAAGCTGTCAACATCTAGTGTTATCTTTGGTTCTTCCTCAGTTCTTCAGTACAGCTCATGAATCGGTGCTCTACAAGCAACACAAGATAACACAACTGTGGCATTCAGCAAAAAACACAAGACTTTTAGCTTTTTAAGGGCGGTCTTGGCAATTGCACAACATTAAAGACACAAGTGAACTCAGAACATCTGGGAGTTAATTTGTTACAGCAGCAAATTTTCAAGAAACTGTCTTACAGTATTTTTCAGTATACAATAGAATCTCAGATAAAGTCACCATTTACAAAGTGATGCACCAATTGTAGAAGTGAGTCTGCCATACTTGGAAGCACCAAAGTTTCAGATAATAAAAGTGTGGGGACTCAAGGGTTGCTTCTCTGTCCAATTCTCTGCATCATGGATATAGCTTGTGAAGCCTCTGCAAGTGCACTGAATAGAGGTATGAAAAACACTCAAGACAAAAACATAAGCATGAAGCCCCCCTTTATGAAAGTGAACATGCATGACAAACAGATGAAAACATGGGTTTTAAGACAAGGATTCAAATATCCACATACAGTGGAGGAAACAGATAAAAACAAAATGAAGTATCTAAAGACAAGTGTTCAAATGTGTGGCAACTCTTTCCATGCCACAAATTTCGTGTGTTCAAAGTCCACCCAAATTATAAAATAAATAAATAAAATTCAAAACGTTCTCTTACCCATAGTAAGAAAAACAGCCATCACATTCAATACTGCTATAGTACACTAAATACATACATGCATAATTTTTCTGTGAATGTGTCTTTTGTTGCAAGTCATAACTCATAGGGAAAGATATAGTCTGAGAGATCAGAAACATGCAAAATAGGCAACAACTAAATTGCATGAAGCACTACGTAAATGCATGGTAAAGCTGAGGGTGAAAAAAACAAGATACATAAAAAAGGTGGGAAACTATATTGTGGTTTTAAAAACTGTTGTGCCTCTAACATCTGGAAGGTTCCATTATGCATTTCAAGTTTAAACAATCACAACTTTAACCAGATAAAACAAACTGCTTGAAGCTTCAAACAAACATCCCCCAAAGAAGGGGGGGGTCACTCATTTACTCCCCAAATCCCCTTATTACATATAATGTGCATAATGTGTACATATCATATACGCACATACTAACTCTCCAAAGTTGAATGACTGAGTAAAGAAACAAAAAAAAAAAAGAAAACTTTGAATCATTTTTGGTGCATACACAAAAATCACACAGACACAGATTAATGACAAGTTTCACACTGGGAAAATGGATGACAGTTACAACTACATAAATTTTACTCAACCAAGAGTAGGGAATCCCATGCAAAATGTAAGTTATTCTAGCTACAGGAAAACAAAAATGTAGAACATACAAGAAGTACAAGGCATCAATTCTGCTACATTTTGTAAGTACCAGATCAAAAGCTACATCATTTGATAGCTTAGAGAAAACTGTTGCAGTCTTTATCATCATCTTTGTCTTCTATTAAAGGTGTTGAGGGCACCATTAAAGATCATGGACATGTTCCCATATTTGTAAGTAATGTGAACCAAGTACTACCACTGTTTCCACCAATTTGAAAATGATGCAAGGGTTTGTTAGCCTGAAAACAATTAGCAAGTTGCTCCCACCTTCAAATTTAACTTTCAGACTGCTGAACAATGGGTGCCAGTGGTTCCAACCAATGAGAAAGTGGAGATTTTTCAATTTAAAAATAGAATTCTTAGTTGGGCTCCTTTCACCTTTGGGGAATCCCTGACTAAGTCTCCCAATATATTACATATCTAAGCATGGTCGTGAACAGGATTTAAAACTTTCTTACACTGACTTTAGTAGTACAATTCATAAAATGCTGAGACTGCTACAGTGCTCATGTCTTCAACTTACCTTGTGACATGGTTAACCACAGAAAAAACTTACTGTTTCTTCACCCTTGTCAATGCAGTTAGTTGCTGTTTTAGATTCCAAAGGATTTAGACCTTGAGACTTTCTAAGCTAGGATTGCAACATTTTCTACTGGCTTTCATTCCAAGTTTTTGCAATGCATTAGCTCCAATGAAATGAGCCTGATGTCCCTGACTTATCAAATGCAGTTTACTCATTTCTACACAAGACACACATTTTGCATGCTAACAGTCTGAACTGAAGATCTGAACAATTTTATATCACACAGGATGCTTCCATTTCCTTGTGCTCCTAATTTGGAATCTACTCTTGGTACTTAAAAAATAATATGCAAGTTCTTAAAGTACGTATAGATCTTGGAGAAAAAGTTTGATAATCACAGGTGCTCATTCTAAAAAAAGTGCTCAAATATGCAGAAGTGAAGCCCCCTTCCCAACAAATGTTGATATCCTTTGTGCTAGGAAAAAAGGACTCCGTCACCCCACTCTCCCAGTTCTTTCCACTAAAACAAATCAAGAAACATGGCATAAACATTACTTGCTAAGTTCCATTATTTTCCAAGTGTAGAGCGAAGAATAGATGTGAATAAGAGGCGAGTATTGGATATTCCTCTGTCTAATGCTATTGTATATTCATTTTCGGTAATCACATACTCACCATGTATTACTTCAAAAGGCCTAAAAAATGGGTTAAACTAATGGGATGCATTTGAAAACGGGTTATTCCAGGAATCGTGAAACAAACAAACAAACAAGCAGATGTGAGTAATGCTCAGGAAATGCTCTTTTATACGACAGCATTATCAAAGAAAGCTCTACTAGAGCACAAATTCAAACTGAACTGTTTTGCAAACATACACACCGATTATCAGGTGTCTGTGGTACAGAAGTCTGTCACAGATGCAGTCCTGAAATACAAACTCACTGCAGCAGACTAGCCCTTGATATCAGATAGTAAGCAACAGAATACTTGGCAAAAGATTAAAAAGTAGTCAGTCAAGTATTTAGGCAAAGACTTTCAGGCAACTACTTTTTTTTTTTTTTTTTGAGCTTGGTCAAAAGGTCTCTTTTGTGGACATCTCCAATTTTATTAGAACTGGATCTACAAGTGTACGAAGACAGTATTAAGTAGTAGCACATCTTTACAGTGAAAGTAAAGAACTATCAATATATTAGGTTTAATCCACAGCTATGTGGAGATCAGGTATAGTCAAATGAAATACCAGAACATCATGATCTCTAATCTCAAAACAACTATAACCACGAAAAGCGTAAGAGATGAAAAAGACTGCCTTAGTGTACAAATGATTTTATTTTACTTTTTGATTTTTGTTGATTTTTATGAAAAAAGGAGAGATTTGTAGACGATTTTTTAATTATTTTTGGGGGAAATGAGTACATCCAGTTTATTGAACAACTGAATTCAAGTACCGAGTTTTTGCATTTTACATTAGGGGATATTGGCATGAAGGTTAACTCTATTTATATTACTCTAGAGTGGAATGTATTTTACAAAAGTTTTAGAAGTTAATATTTACAGTAAAGATACATTTTTCCAATGGATATCTTCATTATATGGATATCTTCATTATAGAAGCAATCACTCTGGGTTTATTTACAGAAATATACCCAGAGGTCAGTTTATTAGAGGTTCCAGGATGACTACAAGGGATGATGTTTTTATAAAATAATTACAATGTATTACATCTCTATTTTTACAGAGAGGTTATAAAAAAGATTTTTTGGGAAAAAAATGCAAAAGTTACTTCAAAAAGGAATACCCACTTTTTTCCTATATTACTAAAAGCTATGAAAAAAGGACAGGGTAGACAAAGTACAGTTGTGTACACTTAACGTAAATGTAGATGTTCGAGTGTATTCACTGTTGCAGTCATTATATTTGGGGTAATCTGCTGGCAGGTTTCCCTCAGTTGGCCTGAATTCCAAAGTCTTGGGTCCTGCGTCGGTTGCTGTCTTCTCTTCCATGACGTCAGGTCGTCAGGGGTATAAAACATGCAGCTGACGCCATTTTCTTTAGTTTTTCTTGCCCCCGATGTCAGGTGCCCCAAAAAAGTAGCAAAATTATATATATATATATATATATATATATATATATATATATATATACATATACATATATATATATATATACATATATACATATATATATATATAAATATACATGCATCAATACAAACTTTACCTTCATCTACAAGCAAATATACCACACAGGTTGTAGAAGATAGAGAAGGAAAGATAAACTTCAGAATAACAAGGGGATGGCGGAAGGGTAACCTGGATACAAAAATCACTGAACCCACAGACATTGCCAACATACTGGCAGACAGGTTCAGTGCAAACTTCACCCCCCTCTCCCCCCCTAAAGGAGAGATAACTATCCCAGCCGAGTGTAGCCTCCCGGACATCTCAAATGCGCAGGTGAAAGCTGCTCTCTCTAAAGCTAAAAACACAGCATCAATGGGACCGGATGGTGTCCCCGGCTGTGTGCTACACGAGCTAAATGAGGAATTAAACCCGCACATAAGGCAGCTGTTTAATCTCAGCCTTACCACAGGATACATGCCCAAGGAGTGGCGTACGGCAACTGTGGTCCCACTCCAAAGGCGGTGCCTCTGGGACCCTGGTAATTACGCCCCATAAGCTTAACAAGTCTAGTCTGCAAAGCTATGGAGAGGATCATAATGGAGCTCATAAACAAAGATATAGGCGACTTGCAGACATTGGACCCGACCCAGTTTGGCTTTGTCAAGGGAAGATCATGCCTTTTGAACTTGCTTGACTTCTTCGAAACAGTCACCAAGCCCATTGATGAGGGAAAGGCAGTCCATACAGCCTACCTTGACCTTGCAAAGGCTTTCGACACAATACCCCACTCGGGTATTGTAGAAAAACTTACCAACTTAAATGTAAACCCATATGTCACAAGATGGGTTGCAAACTGGCTTAAGGACAGAACCCACAGGGTTAGAGTTGCTGGCACTGTGTCAGACTCCAAGCCGGTCACAAGTGGTGTCCCACAGGGCTCGGTCCTTCTCAGAAGTACAGACCAACATGGGAGGACTTTGGCTGACAAAGTTTGCAGACGACTGCAAACTGGGCGCCATAGTGGAAAGTGCATCGGACACGGATATCCTTCAGAAGGGACTCACGGAAACAGATAGCTGGTGCCAGAGCCATGGCCTGAAGTTAAACGCCAAAAAATGTATAGTCATACCCTTCGGGAAAAACAAGGTAACCCCAAGCTACCATATAGGTGGCAATCCACTAAGCACAGAAGAGGTTATCAGGGACCTGGGGACCCAGGTTGACAGTGGCCTTTCTTTGACACTCACATTGCTAAAGTGGTTAGAAAGACCTTCTACATTGCCCACCTGATCATGAAGGATTCACATCCAGATCTAGTGAGGTAATTGTTCCCCTGTACTCTTCACTTATCAGATCAATGATCGAGTACAATGCCCCATTCGGGATGTATCTCACCCGACATCTGCAGCAATTGGAGAGACCCCAAAAGTTCCTCACCAAAGGATAAAGGGACTCCAAAATCTGTCATATGCTGCCAGATTGAAGAAACTCCAGCTCTATTCAGTCGCATACCGTCTGCTCAGAGGTGACATGTGCCTGACATACAAGGCCATGTCCAACCGAATTAATGGACATGCTCCACCTCAAAAAATCCAAATCCACCAAAACCACTAGAGCAAGCGACTTAAACCTTAGCACGGATATAAATAGGACGTGCTGGAGGGATAGATTTATCACTCAGAGACTCCCTATGCTGTGGAATAAAATCCCGGTCCATGTGAGGCAGAGCACCTCGCTGACTCTGTTCAAGAGAAATCTAGACCTGTGGATGGGAGATCGTAGGTTTACCCCAGGAATCATCTCTGTGTCACTGCTGGACAGAGGCACAACAAACTAATGGGCACAGTATTTTTTCATGTAAGGGGTGGCGTAAGGCACAATAATTTGGGCTAGGCTTATAAATGCCTTAGGGCAGATAGCCTAGTATAAACCTATGAACCTATGAACCTAAAAGTGAATACACTCGAACATCTACATTTATGGTAAGTGTACACAACTGTACTATGTTCTTCGTGTTTCACTGTTGCAGTCATTACATTTGGGTAGAATCCCAAAGCTATGGTTTGGAGGCTGGGGCTAAACAGCATTAGGTGCGGCTATAAGGCACTGCAGCACTGCAGTGGCAAAGCCTGCCCTGGACTTAGAGTAGAGAGGCAAATGGTAATGCTTTGTAAAGGTGTGAACAGAACTCCAAGTAGCAGCCTCTAGAATGTCTTTGGTTGGTACTCCTCTGAGAAAGGCTGCTGAAGTAGTTGCAGCTCTGGTGGAATGAGACCTAATGCCCTTGGGCACAGGTTTACCAAGGTGTAAGTAGCAGAAACAGATGCAGTGGCTTATCCACTTTGAAACTGTCTGCTTTGAAATAGCCTTTCCTTCTGATCCTGCAGCATATGACACTAGTAATTGCTCAGTTTTTCTTAGAGCTTTTGTCCTGCTTAAGTAAAATCTTAGCTGTCTGTGTACGTCCAAGGAATGCAGAATTCTCTCCCCCTTGTTCTGCGGATTTGGATAAAAAGTTGGCAGATGAATTGTTTGGTTAAGAGCCACACTGGAAACCACCTTAGGCATAAGAGTAGGATTTGTCCTCAGAGACACCCTATCTGGGTAAAATATGATAAAAGGCTCTACAGCCATGAGGGCCTGTAGTTCCAACACTCTTAATGCTGAAGTAATTGCTAGTAGCAGAGCTGTTTTCCATGATAAGAACTTTAGATCAGCGGTAGCAGCTGGTTCATATGGAGGCAGGGTGAGCTTTTCCAACACATGATTGAGGTCCCAAGCAGGTAATGGTGATCTTCTAGGAGGCCTTAAATTTTTGGCTCCTCTAAGATACTGCTTTAGTAAAGGATGAGAAAAGATTGGTGGCTCTGTATTGTAATGAGCCGAAATGGCAGAGGCATGGATTTTGACTGATAAGAAAGATAGGCCTTTGTCAAGCATCTCAGTTAAGTATTGTAATATCTGAGGAATATTTGGTTCTGCTGTATCAGTTCCTTGTGCTTGATTCCAAGCACAGAATCTCTTCCATTTGTCAGCATAATATTTTCTAGTACTAGGCCTTCTGGTTTCCAAAATGACATCCATCATAGCTTTACTGAGAGAAGTTGTTTGTATGACTACATGATTAGCCATGCTGCCAGGTTTAGAGTCTGTAGTTGATTGTGCAGGATCTGATTGTTTTGCTGGGACAGTAGCTGTGGTCTTTGAGGCAAGGTCCAAGCTGGGTATTGAGTCAAGGTCCTTAGGATTGGGTACCAGTATTGGCGGGGCCAGTCCGGGGCAATTAATATCATCTTTGGCTTCTCTTGTCTGACTTTTAAGAGGACCTTGGGTAGAAGAGGCAGAGGAGGAAAGGCGTAAACTGATAAGTTTTTCCAACTGAAGGATAGGGCGTCCACTTTTCCATGCTTGTCTGTGAAAAGTCCTTGTGCAGAATCTTTTCAATTGATAATTTTGAGGAGAGGCAAATAGATCTATGTCTGGGCTCCCCCATTTCTCTGTTATCATGCTGAAGACTTGTGGATTTAGTTTCCACTCGTGTGGATCCATAAGGTTTCTGCTTAAATCGTCTGCCAGAGTGTTTTGTCTTCCTGGCAGGAATTGAGCTTGAAGATGTAATTGGTAGGTCAAAGCTGAGTCCCACAGTGACATGGTTAATTTGCAAAGGGGGTACGAGTGTGTGCCCCCTTGCTTGTTTATATACCACATGACTGTGGTGTTGTCCGTCTTTATCGGTAGTTGTCCTGGAAAGGGCATAGCAAAATTAATTTAAAATGGGTGGCGAAAGCCAAACACACTCTGGCTAGGCTTATAGATAGCCTAGTATGAACCTATGAACTTAAGTAAGTCCTTGAAGGCTGTTAGGGCATTTTGAACAGCTAGCATCTCTTTCTGGTTGATATGAAGTTGCATTTGTTTTGGTGTCCATAAGCCCTGAATGCATCTTCCTGCCATGTGGGCCCCCCCAGGCATAATCTGATGCGTCTGTTGTTAAGGTTTGGCTGGCAGATGGTAGAGTGAAGGGCAGTCCCATGTTTTGATGACATGCCTTTGCCCACCATAGAAACTCCTGTTGCAGGCAGGGAATGAGAGGAATCATTGTTTCCAGAATGTTGACTCCATAAACTTTTAGGTACTATTGAAGTTTCCTCATATACAGTCTTGCATATGGAATTAGTAGGATGCAGGATACCATGAAGCCCAGAGCCTGCAGAATTTGCCTTGTAGATGACTGGGTTTTTGTTGCCATCAGTTTGAAGTAAGCAGTCCATTGCCTTTGTTTGTCTGGCGTGAGGTAAGCCATCTGGGCAGTTGTATCCAAGCTTGCACCCAGGAATCTTATCTTTTGAGAGGGTACCAGTTGTGATTTATTTTCGTTTATTGTGTACCCTAGGCATGTTAGAAGCCTTTTCACAAACGCCAGGTGTCGAAGAAGAGTGTCCTTGTTCTCTGCTTGAATGAGACAGTCGTCCAAGTAAGGAAATATTTGTAATTTGTATACTTCTTTGTCTGCAAAATGCAATTACTGGTGCTAGGCACTTTGTAAAGACCCTAGGCGCAGTAGATAAGCCAAAGGGCAGTGCAGAGAATTGGTAGTGCATTAAGCCAGCCTTGAATCTGAGGTATCTTCTGCACGATTGTCTTATTGGGACATGCAGGCATGCCTCTTTTAGGTCTAAAGTCACCAGCCAAGCATTTTTGCCAAGCATGGGCAGAAGCTGCTGCAAAGTCAGCATTTTGAATTTTGGAATGACCAGGTTTATGTTCAAAATCTATAAATCCAGTATTGGGCACCAAGCCTTGTCCTTTTTGGGTACCAAGAACAGTCTTGAGTGAAAACCTTGTCCTTTTTCCTGTTCTGGTACTGTCTGAATGGCCCCCATATCCATGAGGGATGTTACCTGTTTCTGTGCCTCTGCCCATTGATTTTTTGGCAGCTCTGGCCAACCATTTGCCATTGGCAGAGTATGGAAATGGAATCTGTATCCCTGTGAAACGCTGTGTAGTACCCACTTGTCCTGGGTTATTAACTGCCAATTTTGAGCAAAAAGTGCTAATTTCCCCCCTATGAGTGCTGCCAAAAGATAATTGCTTGGTGTAGGCAGAGGGAAGTCATTGGGATTGCTTTCTGTAGGTTTGCACTTTATCTCCTCCAGATTTGGAGGTGGAAGTGCCCCATTGCTTTGTCCTGTATGAATCTTGTGCCTGGTATCTGGAACCCTTAGGGTGTCTGGATTTGCCCCTTTGAGCTCTGTCTGACACAGGAAATGACCAATTTTTTGCAGGCCAGTATCTACTGAATCTGGGTGGCTGCACTTGTAAGAAGTCTAACAGTTTGCATACACTTAGCCTTGTCTTCCATTTTCTTTAAAATCTCTTCTGCCTTAATACCAAACGGAGAATCATGCTGTAAAGGTGCATCTAGCAATTTAGCTTTAACATGATCAGGCAAATTTTGTTCCTGTAACCAGGCATGCCTCCTAATCACAGATCCAGTAACTACGGCCCTGCAGGAGGCCTCTAAGGAATCAAAACCACAAAGCAAAGTATGCTTTCCAACTTGTTCAGCTGCATGCAATAATTCCTGCAATTCTTTACTTTCTGCACATTCTAAAATCAACATCATTTTCTGTTTCAGCAATCCCATAACATGTTGTTGGTACTTAAGCATATGAAATTGACAGTTTAAGGCCCTGATTGCCAAGATTGCAGATGTATAAACCTTTCTTCCCCATCTGTCTAGTGCCCTTGAATCTCTGTCAGAGGGGGTAGGATTTGTTGCTTTTGAGGCCTTAACTCCCTTTGGACCCTGTGAAATAGTTTCATGATCAGCAGCAGGGTTTCTAAATAAAAATTTATGAGAGTCAGAGACCCTGCAATATCTGTCAGGCTTACTGGGAGCCGGAGGTAAGGAGTCAGGGGTCAAGCTTGACACCGAAAACACATCATCCACAATGTCTAAAAAGTACAGTTTTGTACCTACCATAAATGTAGATGTTCGAAGATCCACATTGCTGCAGTCCTTACACTTGGGTAGTCCGCTGTCCTCGGTCGGCCCGAATATCAAAGTATAAGGCTGACGTCGGTCAAGGCGCATTTGACTGACATCAGGACGTCAGGGTACAAATGCGCATGACCGACGTCATATCGTCAGTCTTTTCTTGCCCCAGATGTCAGAAGACCCTAAAAATAAAGGCCAAAACCAAAAGACAGCAAACAACCAACCAACCACCCTTGCACTAACTATAGGTACAATATATACAATATACACAATATGTACAACCCAACCCCCACAACCACCTCTAACTGCAGAGGGGAAGGAGGGAGGTTTGGACTGCAGCAATGTGGATCTTCGAACATCTACATTTATGGTAGGTACAAAACTGTACTATGTTCTTCATCTCACATTGCTGCAGTCCTTACACTTGGGTAGAATCCCAAAGCAGAGGTAAGGGAGGATGGCTAACTACAAGGAAGCAGGAGCTGCCAAAATGCCCTGCAAAACAGCAGTGGCAAAACCAGCCCTGGATTTAGAGTAAAGTGGCAGGTGATAATGCCTAGAGAAAGTATGCACTGAACTCCAAGTAGCTGCCTCCAAAATATCCTTGGTCGCCACTCCCCTCAAAAAAGCTGTTGGAGTGGCAGTAGCCCTAGTGGAATGAGGCCTAATCCCAGCTGGAACTTCCTGGCCATGATGGGAATAGCAGAAAGCAATGCAAAACCCAATCCACTTAGAAATTGTTTGTTTTGACACAGGCTTGCCCTGAGAACTCAAAGCAAAAGAAACAAATAACTGCTGAGACTGCCTGAACCCTTTAGTTCTGTCCAAATAATAACGAACTGCCTGTGTACATCTAAAGTGTGCAAAATCTTTTCCCTTTATTTTGGGGATTTGCATAAAAAGTAGGCAAATGAATAGTTTGGTTTAAAGCCACACTAGAAACCACCTTAGGCATAAAGGAAGGATTAGTACGTAATGATACCCTATCCTTATGGAAAATCAAAAAGGCTCAACCGCCATCAGGGCCTGCAATTCAGAAACCCTTCTTGCAGAGGTAATTGCCAACAGAAAAGCAGTCTTCCATGATAAATATTTCAACTCAGAAGTAGCTGCAGGCTCAAAAGGTTGTAGAGTGAGTTTCTCCAACACAAAATTGAGATCCCAAGCAGGAGTAGGAGCTCGTGGGGGTCTAATATTCTTTGCCCCTCTAAGAAATTGCTTGAACAAAGGATGAGAAAACAATGGTGGGTCACAATCATAGTGAGCCAAAATTGCTGCAGCATGAACCTTAATAGAAGAGAAAGACAAACCTTTGTCCAATAACTCAGTAAGATATTGAAGAGCCACACTCAAATTAGGCTCAGAAACATCAAAATCTTTTGCTGCACTCCAAAATAAAAATCTCTTCCATTTATCTGCGTACACTTTCCTTGTACTAGGCCTTCTAGCTTCCAAAATCACATTCAAAACTTGTTGCGGAAGTGGAGACCCTCTATGGTTCAAAACAGAATATACCAGGCTGTTAGGTGAAGAGAGTGAAGTTTGACATTCAGCAAATGGCTGTCCTCCTGTGACAACAGGTGGGGAATCAAGGCAAAGGCCATGGAGGCTTCCGTACCAGACTTCTCAATAATGGGTACCAGTGTTGTCGAGGCCAATCTGGAGCTATTAAAATCATCCTTGGCTTGTCCTGTCTGACCTTTAGAAGTGCCTTTGGGAGGAGAGGCAGAGGAGGAAAGGCATACACATGACGATTGCTCCAATTGAAAGAAAGAGCATCCACTCTCCAAGCTGTGGGATGAAACCTTTTTGTGCAAAACTTTGGCAGCTGATGGTTCAGTGGAGAAGCGAACAGATCTATGTCTGGAGTTCCCCAGGACACTGTCAATTTCTGAAATACATGAGGATCCAATTTCCACTCGTGGGGATCCATAATTTGTCTGCTCAACACATCTGCTAAGGATCTGCACTTGTCTGAAGAAGCGTGCATTGGCAGCACGCGAAAGCGCTTACTCTTTTTTGGATTTTATGTAATAAAGCTGTTACATCGTTCGTGGTGGTGGTCTACCTGCTTTCTTGATTACTGCTGGTTTTTTGTGGTCGACCAACTTTGAGGGAAAGGTGTGTCTTTTTCATCTTGGAACATCTGCTAAGGAGTTCTGTGCTCCTGGCAGAAACCTTGCCTGAAGATTGAGCTGTAAACTGAGAGCAGTCTCCCACAAAATCATTGCTTGCCTGCATAGAGGATAAGAATGCGTTCCCCCTTGCTTGTTGATGTACCACATGACAGTTGTGTTGTCTGTTAGAATCAACACCTGCCCTGGAAGAATTAATTCCTTGAAAGCAATTAATGCAAAGTGGACTGCTAACATCTCCTTCATGTTGATATGTAGATGTTGTAGTCTGACAGGCCACTTGTTTTGTATCCACTTTCCATTTAGATGAGCTCCCCAAGCTTTGTCTGAGGCATCTGTCGTTAAAATCTGACTCGCCTCTGGCCGGGTCACAGAGAGTCCCTTGTTTAGGTGACATTCCTGAGCCCACCATAAAAATTCCTTTTGAATGCAAGGTATTATTTGAATGACAGTGTCCAGATACTGGCAGTGCTGTGTCCATACATTTTTGAGATACCATTGTAGCTTCCTCATATGCAGTTTGGCATTGGGAAGCACCAGAATACAAGATGCCATGAACCCTAATGCTTGAAGGACTGTCCTTGCAGTCAGCACGGACTGATGAGATAGTTGATGGAAGTAAAGGGATAGACTCTTTTGTTTGTCCGGGGTTAAAAGGCCATCTGGGATGCTGTATTCAGTCTCACACCCAGAAAGCACATGTCCTGAGAGGGTACTAGACTGGACTTTATTTCGTTCACAGAATATCCTAGGCATCTTAGCACTGCTATCACATATTCCAAATGATGAAGAAGCTCTTCCTTCCTTGAGCCAGAATCAGGCAGTCGTCCAAATAAGGATAGATTTGTATTCCTTTTAGCCTGAAGAAAGCTATCACTGGAGCCAGAACTTTCGTGAACACTCTGGGCGCAGTAGATAAGCCAAAGGGCAATGCAGAGAACTGATAGTGAGAAGTCCCAGCTCGAAAACGCAGATACTTCCTGCAACTTAGTCTGATAGGAACATGAAGGTAAGCCTCCTTGAGATCCAAAGTTACCAATCCAATGATCTTTGCCCAGCAGAGGTAAAAGCTGCTGCAACGTCAACATTTTGAACTTGGGAATGTCCAGATAAGTGTTGAGGATAGATAAATCCAAAATTGGTCTCCACGTGTTCCCCTTCTTTGGTACTAGGAACAGGCGGGAATAAAAACCTAGACCCACCTCTGGCATAGGGACCGGCTGTATGGCCCCTATTTGGAGCAACAGAGAAACCTGCTTGTGAGCTTCTATTCTTTGTTGAGGAGGAACGTCTGGCATGCCTTTGAAAGGAGGCAAGGTATGGAAATAAAACCTGTAGCCGTGGTGTATGATATCCAATACCCATCTGTCTTGGGTAATTAAACTCCAATTTTCTTTGAAAAGTGCCAATCTTCCTCCCAAAGGTGCTGCCAGACGAGAAGGCTCTGGCAGCTGAAAAGGTAGGTCATTGGGTCTGTTTACGAAAGGACTGACCCCTGCCCTCACCCGAAGACTGTGCAGGAGAACTCCCTGTTCTAGGCCTGAAAGAGCCCTGAGCTCTGCCTCTACCACGTCTAGATCTACCCTTAGACTGGGAATCATAAGAAGGATACATCCACCCCTTAGTAGGCCAATTTCTACTAAATTTTGGAGGCTGGACCTGCAAAAAATCTTTAACAGTCTGCATAGACTTAGCCTTGTCCTCCATTTTCTTTAAAATTGTCTCAACAGGAGGACCAAACAACATGTCAGACTGTAAAGGAGCATCTAAAATCCTCGTTTTAACATGATCAGACAAATTCTGACCCCTTAGCCAGGCATGCCTGCGAAGAACTGACCCAGCGGCAGCCACCCTAGACGAGGCCTGTACAGCATCAAAACCACATTGCAAAGAATGCTTACCCATCTGCTCAGAAACATGCACTAAATCTTGCAACTCCTTACAATCAATACCTACTGCCAGAGCATCAACCTTAGACTTTAATTGTGAAAGGAGATAGTTCTGGTATTTCAACATGTGAAACTGGCAATTCAAAGCCCTCATAGCCAGAGTGGAAGAAGTATAAACTTTCTTTCCCCATCTATCCAAGGCCCTAGCCTCTTTGTCTGCAGGAACCGGATTCTTAACAACAGAAGCCTTAACACCTTTAGGCCCCTGACTAACAGTTTCTGGGTCAGCCCTAGGACTCTTAAAAAGATACTTATGAGCTTCAGGCACCCTGTAATACCTATCCGGCTTAACAGGAGCAGGAGGCAAAGAATCAGGATTAAGAGAAGCCTCTGTAAACACATCTTCTACCACATCCAAAACAGGAGGTATAGCCAAAGGCCTATGCTGAGGTAAAAACAAAAATTCCCTAAGCCTTTTCCTGGAATCAGAGAAGTCCTGACCTTCCCACTTAAAATGCTCCCTCATGGAATGAAGAGTTTCTGAAAAAGAAAAATCCTCAGGAGGAGTAGCAGAAGGAGTAGAATCATCCACATCAGAATCAGAATAAGGAGAATACTCCTGCAAGTCTTCAGCCGAAGCCTCTGAAACATCTGAAGCCTGCTCAAAACCCCCCCCAGCTCAGGCTCCATCCTAGGTCTCTTATCAGGAGGGGGCACAGAACCCCTAATTAAAGTAATCAAATCTTCTGCCATTTTAAGCATATGCTTCTTGGGCACAGTACCTGAAGAGCTAGGGGTAACACCAACTGAAGCCAAACCTGGCCTGCCCCTGGGAGAAGTCTTTGAAACAGAAGGAGAGGGCCTAGCCACCTTAGGAAGGGAGGGGAGTATAGTAACCTGAGAAGCCCCCTCAGCCTGACTTGCCTCCTGAGAGGCCACATCTTGTAATAATAAGGTCTCACCCTGGGAACACATAGAAACCTCTGGTGGAGCCACCGGCTCCACCGACACCTCTAAAGAACCGGCGTCCGGTACAGACGGTTCTTCCAGCCTGAGCTTAACTGCCTTGTCTTTGCGCTTCTTTGAAGAAGCGGGCGTCGGAGCATCCGACGGCATTTTATAATTACACCGCTTCCCAAAGACTAACCTTGCACAATCCAACCTTCTCTTTATAGTGCGTTTATTAAATCTAGCACAAGAGCGACAGCCAACAACGTCGTGCTCAGGCCCTAAGCAAGGAATACACAAAGTATGATAATCTCTATGCGGTATCTGTTTCCCACAAGAAATGCAATTATTGACTTTTTCTGACATCCGTAAATCACAGAGGCAAGAAAAACGAAAATATTCCCCAACGGGTACTTAGCCAACTTTGAACTCGGTCTGAAACTTCGAAATCGAAAAATCTCAGAACGCCAACCGGCACTTGCAATGCTGCTTCTGCATCGGACCATGCGGCAAAAAAGGCTGACGATATGACGCCGGTCATGCGCATTTGTACCCTGACGTCCTGATGTCAGTCAAATGCGCCTTGACCGACGTCAGCCTTATACTTTGATATTCGGGCCGACCGAGGACAGCGGACTACCCAAGTGTAAGGACTGCAGCAATGTGAGATGAAGAACATCAGGGGGAATGGCTAAAGGCTTGTGCTGAGGGAGAAGGAGGAAATCCCTGAGCCTCTTTTTTGATTCTGAGAAGTCTTGACTCTCCCAGTGATAATGCTTCCTCAAAGTATGCAAGGTTTCTCCAAATGAATAATCCTCAGGAGGAGATGCAGATGGAACAGACTCCTCAGCATCAGAATCCTCATAGGGAGGTATAGATAATTCATGATCAGAAGAGGAATCAGAAGAAACAGAAACCTGATCTGAAGATTCATAATCAGTGTCTTGCCTAGGCCTCTTATCTGGAGGGGGATGGGTACCCCTGATCAAGGTAATAAGGTCTTCAGCCATTTTGATCATCTGTTTTTTAGGCATAGAGGCCTGTGCACTTGGCTCATGCGTTGGTTTTTTTAGTTTTAGAAGTTGCTTTTATCTTTGGTTTTGCAGCTGTCGCCGATTTGATATACAAATGTTGAGGTCTGAATACACCCTCAGAAGCGGAGCCTGCTCAGCGGCTCCAGACCCATCTGAGGGAGATACATCCGTCGGTCCAATACCTTGAGTATCTTGCGACATGCCGGACTCCACATGGGTGTCGGTAGAGGCCTGCAACTCGAAGGTAGCGGGTATCAGGGGCTGCGAAAGTGCCTCACTGAGTACCAGTGAACCGGCGACTGGCTTAGGAGAAGCTTTGTCATCAGTTTTGGATCTCGACTGCCTTTCTCTGTCCTTTTCTTTGCATTTTTTATGTACTCCGGGTAGTCGGATTGTTATCAGACGACATTTCTGGGTAGTTAAATCTGTTTCCAAAATACTTTGATGCAAAAATATACCGACGCTTAATAGTGCATTGGTTAAATCTAGCACAAAACCAACAGCCAGGCACGTTGCGATCAGGGCCTAGGCAAGGAATACAGCATAAATGGAAATCCTTATGAGGTATTTGCATCCCACAAGTAATACAATTATTAAATGTCCAGATAAGTGTTAAGGATAGACAAATCCAAAATTGGTCTCCACATGTTCCCCTTTTTTGGTACTAGGAACAGGCGAGAATAAAATCCTAGGCCCCTTTCTGGCACAGGAACCGGCTGAATGGCCCCTATCTGGAGTAACAGAGAAATTTGCCTGTGAGCCTCTTTTCTTTGTATAGGAGGAATATCTGGCATGCCTTTGAAAGGAGGCAAGGTATGGAAATAAAACCTGTAACCGTAGTGAACGATATCCAATACCCATCTGTCTTGGGTAATAACACTCCAATTTTCTTTGAAAAGTGCCAGCTTTCCTCCCAAAGGTGCTGCCAGACGAAGGCTCTGGCAGCTGAAAAGGCAAGTCATTGGGTCTGCTTACGAAAGGACTGACCCCTGCCCTCACCAGAAGACTGGGCAGGCGAACTGCCTGTTCTAGGCCTAAAAGAACCTTGAGCTTTGCCCCTACCACGTCTAGATCTACCCCTAGACTGAGAATCATAAGAAGGATAAGTCCACCCCTTAGTAGGCCAATTTCTACTAAACTTTGGAGGCTGAACCTGCAAAAAATCTTTAACAGTCTGCATAGACTTAGCCTTGTCCTCCATTTTCTTTAAAACTGCTTCCACAGACGCACAAATAACACATCAGATTGTAAAGGAGCATCTAAAATCCTTGTCTTTACATGTTCAGCTAAATTCTGATCCCTCAGCCAGGCGTGCCTGAAGAACAGAACCAGTGGCTGCCACCCTCGAAGAGGCCTGTACAGCATCAAAACCACATTGCAAGGAATGCTTACCCACCTGTTCAGAAACATGAACTAAATCCTGCAACTCTTTACACTCAATACCTTCCGCCAGAGCATCTACCTTAGACTTCAATTGTGAAAGGAGATAATTTTGGTATTTCAACATGTGAAACTGGCAATTCAAAGCCCTCATAGCTAAAGTGGAAGAAGTATACACCTTCTTTCCCCATCTATCTAAAGCCCTTGCCTCTTTATCAGAAGGAACAGGATTTTTAACAACAGAAGCCTTAACACCTTTAGGGCCCTGAGAAACAGTTTCTGGGTCTGCCCTAGGACTCTTAAAAAGATACTTATGAGCTTCAGGCACCCTATAATACCTATCCGGTTTAACTGGGGCAGGAGGCAAAGAATCAGGGTTCAGGGAAGCCTCTGCAAAAACATCCTCTACCACATCCAGAACAGGAGGTATAGCTAAAGGCCTATGCTGGGGTAGAAACAAAAATTCCTAAGCCTTTTCCTGGAATCAGAGAAATCTTGACCTTCCCATTTAAAATGCTCCCTCATGGAATGAAGAGTCTCTGAAAAGAAAAATCCTCAGGAGGAGAAGCCAAGGTGTAGAGTCATCTACATCAGAATCAGAATAAGGAGGATACTCCTGCAAGTCTTCAGCCGAAGACTCAGAAGCCTCGAACACTGCTCAAAACTCTCAAGCTCAGGTTCCACCCTAGGCCTCTTATCAGGGGCATAGAACCTCTAATCATAGTAATCAAATCTTCTGCCATTTTAAGCATATGTTTCTTAGGCAGAGACCCTGAAGAACTAGGGGAGACCCCACTGAAGTTAACCCTGGCCTGCCTCTAGAAGAAGCCTTGGAAACAGAAGGGAGGGCCTAACCACCTTAGGAAGGGAGGGAGAACAGCTACCTGAGAAGCCCCTTCAGCCTGGCCTACCTCCTGAGAGGACACATCTTGTAACAGTAAAGTCTCTCCCTGAGAATCCAAAGGAACTTCTGGTAGAACCACCGCTCCACGAGCCCTCTAAAGAACCGGCGTCCGGGACAGACGGTTCTTCCACCCTAGGCTTCGCTGCTTTGTCCTTGCGCTTTTAGATGAAGCGGCCGGAGCATCCGACGGCATGTTGTAATTACAACGCTTCCCAAAACTAACCTGGCACAATCTAATCTTCTCTTAATAGTGCGTTGTTAAATCTAGCACAAGAGCGACAGCCAACAACGTCGTGCTCAGGCCCTAAGCAAGGTATACACAAGGTATGGTAATCTCTATGAGGTATCTGTTTCCCACAAGAAATACAGTTATTCACTTTTCTGACATCCGATTAAAGACTGAGGCAAGAAAAACCAAAATATTCCCAACGGGTACTTAGCCAACTTTGATTCGGTCTGAAACTCCGACTTCAGAAAATTTCAGAACGCCAACCTGCACTCGCAATACTGCTTCTGCATCGGACCATGCGGCAAAAAAGACTGAGGATATGGCGTGGTCATGCGCATTTGTACCCTGACGTCCTGATGTCAGACAAATGCCCTTAGACCAACGCCAGCCTTATACTTTGGTATTCGGGCCGACTGGGACAGCGGACTACCCAAGTGTTAGGACTGCAGCAATGTGAGATGAAGAACATCTGAAAAGACCAATTCTTAGTAGGCCAGTGCCTACTGAATCTTGGAGGTTGCACTTGTAAAACATATTTAACAGTTTGCATAGATTTTGCTTTATCTTCCATCTTTTTAAGGACTACTTCAGCCTTGTTGCCAAACAGGAGGTCCTGATTTAAAGGAGCATTCAACAATTTAGCTTTAACATGATCAGGCAAAGATTGCTCCTTAAGCCAAGCATGCCTTCTAAGCACAGACCCAGTAACAGCAGCCTTGCAAGAAGCCTCTAAAGAATCAAAACCACATTGCAAAGTATGTTTTCCAACTTGTTCAGCAGAATGCATTAAATCCTGTAAATCTTTATTTTCCACACAGTCAGGAATCCACATAATTTTCTTTTTAAGCAGTCCAATAATATGCTGTTGACATTTTAACATATGTGATTGGCAGTTTAAAGCTCTGATTGCCAAAGTTGCAGAAGAATAAACCATTTTACCCCATCTATTCAGTGCCCTGGAGTCTCTATCAGAAGGGGTAGGATTTTTTGCAGTAGAGGCTTTAATGCCCTTGGGCCCCTGAGAAATAGTCTCGGGATCTGCAACAGGATTTTTGAAAAGAAACTTGTGGGACTCAGGAACCCTGTAGTATCTGTCAGGTTTACTAGGAGCTGGACATTTTAACATATGTGACTTGTGGATTTAGTTTCCACTCGTGTGGATCCATAAGGTTTCTGCTTAAATCGTCTGCCAGAGTGTTTTGTCTTCCTGGCAGGAATTGAGCTTGAAGATGTAATTGGTAGGTCAAAGCTGAGTCCCACAGTGACATGGTTAATTTGCAAAGGGGGTACGAGTGTGTGCCCCCTTGCTTGTTTATATACCACATGACTGTGGTGTTGTCCGTCTTTATCGGTAGTTGTCCTGGAAAGGGCATAGCAAAATTAATTTAAAATGGGTGGCGAAAGCCAAACACACTCTGGCTAGGCTTATAGATAGCCTAGTATGAACCTATGAACTTAAGTAAGTCCTTGAAGGCTGTTAGGGCATTTTGAACAGCTAGCATCTCTTTCTGGTTGATATGAAGTTGCATTTGTTTTGGTGTCCATAAGCCCTGAATGCATCTTCCTGCCATGTGGGCCCCCCCAGGCATAATCTGATGCGTCTGTTGTTAAGGTTTGGCTGGCAGATGGTAGAGTGAAGGGCAGTCCCATGTTTTGATGACATGCCTTTGCCCACCATAGAAACTCCTGTTGCAGGCAGGGAATGAGAGGAATCATTGTTTCCAGAATGTTGACTCCATAAACTTTTTAGGTACTATTGAAGTTTCCTCATATACAGTCTTGCATATGGAATTAGTAGGATGCAGGATACCATGAAGCCCAGAGCCTGCAGAATTTGCCTTGTAGATGACTGGGTTTTTGTTGCCATCAGTTTGAAGTAAGCAGTCCGTTGCCTTTGTTTGTCTGGCGTGAGGTAAGCCATCTGGGCAGTTGTATCCAAGCTTGCACCCAGGAATCTTATCTTTTGAGAGGGTACCAGTTGTGATTTATTTTCGTTTATTGTGTACCCTAGGCATGTTAGAAGCCTTTTCACAAACGCCAGGTGTCGAAGAAGAGTGTCCTTGTTCTCTGCTTGAATGAGACAGTCGTCCAAGTAAGGAAATATTTGTAATTTGTATACTTCTTTGTCTGCAAAATGCAATTACTGGTGCTAGGCACTTTGTAAAGACCCTAGGCGCAGTAGATAAGCCAAAGGGCAGTGCAGAGAATTGGTAGTGCATTAAGCCAGCCTTGAATCTGAGGTATCTTCTGCACGATTGTCTTATTGGGACATGCAGGCATGCCTCTTTTAGGTCTAAAGTCACCAGCCAAGCATTTTTGCCAAGCATGGGCAGAAGCTGCTGCAAAGTCAGCATTTTGAATTTTGGAATGACCAGGTTTATGTTCAAAATCTATAAATCCAGTATTGGGCACCAAGCCTTGTCCTTTTTGGGTACCAAGAACAGTCTTGAGTGAAAACCTTGTCCTTTTTCCTGTTCTGGTACTGTCTGAATGGCCCCCATATCCATGAGGGATGTTACCTGTTTCTGTGCCTCTGCCCATTGATTTTTTGGCAGCTCTGGCCAACCATTTGCCATTGGCAGAGTATGGAAATGGAATCTGTATCCCTGTGAAACGCTGTGTAGTACCCACTTGTCCTGGGTTATTAACTGCCAATTTTGAGCAAAAAGTGCTAATTTCCCCCCTATGAGTGCTGCCAAAAGATAATTGCTTGGTGTAGGCAGAGGGAAGTCATTGGGATTGCTTTCTGTAGGTTTGCACTTTATCTCCTCCAGATTTGGAGGTGGAAGTGCCCCATTGCTTTGTCCTGTATGAATCTTGTGCCTGGTATCTGGAACCCTTAGGGTGTCTGGATTTGCCCCTTTGAGCTCTGTCTGACACAGGAAATGACCAATTTTTTGCAGGCCAGTATCTACTGAATCTGGGTGGCTGCACTTGTAAGAAGTCTAACAGTTTGCATACACTTAGCCTTGTCTTCCATTTTCTTTAAAATCTCTTCTGCCTTAATACCAAACGGAGAATCATGCTGTAAAGGTGCATCTAGCAATTTAGCTTTAACATGATCAGGCAAATTTTGTTCCTGTAACCAGGCATGCCTCCTAATCACAGATCCAGTAACTACGGCCCTGCAGGAGGCCTCTAAGGAATCAAAACCACAAAGCAAAGTATGCTTTCCAACTTGTTCAGCTGCATGCAATAATTCCTGCAATTCTTTATTTTCTGCACATTCTAAAATCAACATCATTTTCTGTTTCAGCAATCCCATAACATGTTGTTGGTACTTAAGCATATGAAATTGACAGTTTAAGGCCCTGATTGCCAAGATTGCAGATGTATAAACCTTTCTTCCCCATCTGTCTAGTGCCCTTGAATCTCTGTCAGAGGGGGTAGGATTTGTTGCTTTGAGGCCTTAACTCCCTTTGGACCCTGTGAAATAGTTTCATGATCAGCAGCAGGGTTTCTAAATAAAATTTATGAGAGTCAGAGACCCTGCAATATCTGTCAGGCTTACTGGGAGCCGGAGGTAAGGAGTCAGGGTCAAGCTTGACACGAAAACACATCATCCACAAGGTCTAAAAGTACAGTTTTGTACCTACCATAAATGTAGATGTTCGAAGATCCACATTGCTGCAGTCCTTACACTTGGGTAGTCCGCTGTCCTCGGTCGGCCCGAATATCAAAGTATAAGGCTGACGTCGGTCAAGGCGCATTTGACTGACATCAGGACGTCAGGGTACAAATGCGCATGACCGACGTCATATCGTCAGTCTTTTCTTGCCCCAGATGTCAGAAGACCCTAAAAATAAAGGCCAAAACCAAAAGACAGCAAACAACCAACCAACCACCCTTGCACTAACTATAGGTACAATATATACAATATACACAATATGTACAACCCAACCCCCACAACCACCTCTAACTGCAGAGGGAAGGAGGGAGTAAATTGGACTGCAGCAATGTGGATCTTCGAACATCTACATTTATGGTAGGTACAAAACTGTACTATGTTCTTCATCTCACATTGCTGCAGTCCTTACACTTGGGTAGAATCCCAAAGCAGAGGTAAGGGAGGATGGCTAACTACAAGGAAGCAGGAGCTGCCAAAATGCCCTGCAAAACAGCAGTGGCAAAACCAGCCCTGGATTTAGAGTAAAGTGGCAGGTGATAATGCCTAGAGAAAGTATGCACTGAACTCCAAGTAGCTGCCTCCAAAATATCCTTGGTCGCCACTCCCCTCAAAAAAGCTGTTGGAGTGGCAGTAGCCCTAGTGGAATGAGGCCTAATCCCAGCTGGAACTTCCTGGCCATGATGGGAATAGCAGAAAGCAATGCAAAACCCAATCCACTTAGAAATAGTTTGTTTTGACACAGGCTTGCCCTGAGAACTCAAAGCAAAAGAAACAAATAACTGCTGAGACTGCCTGAACCCTTTAGTTCTGTCCAAATAATAACGCAACTGCCTGTGTACATCTAAAGTGTGCAAAATCTTTTCCCCTTTATTTTGGGGATTTGCATAAAAAGTAGGCAAATGAATAGTTTGGTTTAAAGCCACACTAGAAACCAGCTTAGGCATAAAGGAAGGATTAGTACGTAATGATACCCTATCCTTATGGAAAATCAAAAAAGGCTCAACCGCCATAAGGGCCTGCAATTCAGAAACCCTTCTTGCAGAGGTAATTGCCAACAAAAAAGCAGTCTTCCATGATAAATATTTCAACTCAGAAGTAGCTGCAGGCTCAAAAGGTTGTAGAGTGAGTTTCTCCAACACAAAATTGAGATCCCAAGCAGGAGTAGGAGCTCGTCGTGGGGGTCTAATATTCTTTGCCCCTCTAAGAAATTGCTTGAACAAAGGATGAGAAAACAATGGTGGGTCACAATCATAGTGAGCCAAAATTGCTGCAGCATGAACCTTAATAGAAGAGAAAGACAAACCTTTGTCCAATAACTCAGTAAGATATTGAAGAGCCACACTCAAATTAGGCTCAGAAACATCAAAATCTTTTGCTGCACTCCAAAATAAAAATCTCTTCCATTTATCTGCGTACACTTTCCTTGTACTAGGCCTTCTAGCTTCCAAAATCACATTCAAAACTTGTTGCGGAAGTGGAGACCCTCTATGGTTCAAAACAGAATATACCAGGCTGTTAGGTGAAGAGAGTGAAGTTTGACATTCAGCAAATGGCTGTCCTCCTGTGACAACAGGTGGGGAATCGAAGGCAAAGGCCATGGAGGCTTCCGTACCAGACTTCTCAATAATGGGTACCAGTGTTGTCGAGGCCAATCTGGAGCTATTAAAATCATCCTTGGCTTGTCCTGTCTGACCTTTAGAAGTGCCTTTGGGAGGAGAGGCAGAGGAGGAAAGGCATACACATGACGATTGCTCCAATTGAAAGAAAGAGCATCCACTCTCCAAGCTGTGGGATGAAACCTTTTTGTGCAAAACTTTGGCAGCTGATGGTTCAGTGGAGAAGCGAACAGATCTATGTCTGGAGTTCCCCAGGACACTGTCAATTTCTGAAATACATGAGGATCCAATTTCCACTCGTGGGGATCCATAATTTGTCTGCTCAACACATCTGCTAAGGATCTGCACTTGTCTGAAGAAGCGTGCATTGGCAGCACGCGAAAGCGCTTACTCTTTTTTGGATTTTATGTAATAAAGCTGTTACATCGTTCGTGGTGGTGGTCTACCTGCTTTCTTGATTACTGCTGGTTTTTTGTGGTCGACCAACTTTGAGGGAAAGGTGTGTCTTTTTCATCTTGGAACATCTGCTAAGGAGTTCTGTGCTCCTGGCAGAAACCTTGCCTGAAGATTGAGCTGTAAACTGAGAGCAGTCTCCCACAAAATCATTGCTTGCCTGCATAGAGGATAAGAATGCGTTCCCCCTTGCTTGTTGATGTACCACATGACAGTTGTGTTGTCTGTTAGAATCAACACCTGCCCTGGAAGAATTAATTCCTTGAAAGCAATTAATGCAAAGTGGACTGCTAACATCTCCTTCATGTTGATATGTAGATGTTGTAGTCTGACAGGCCACTTGTTTTGTATCCACTTTCCATTTAGATGAGCTCCCCAAGCTTTGTCTGAGGCATCTGTCGTTAAAATCTGACTCGCCTCTGGCCGGGTCACAGAGAGTCCCTTGTTTAGGTGACATTCCTGAGCCCACCATAAAAATTCCTTTTGAATGCAAGGTATTATTTGAATGACAGTGTCCAGATACTGGCAGTGCTGTGTCCATACATTTTTGAGATACCATTGTAGCTTCCTCATATGCAGTTTGGCATTGGGAAGCACCAGAATACAAGATGCCATGAACCCTAATGCTTGAAGGACTGTCCTTGCAGTCAGCACGGACTGATGAGATAGTTGATGGAAGTAAAGGGATAGACTCTTTTGTTTGTCCGGGGTTAAAAAGGCCATCTGGGATGCTGTATTCAGTCTCACACCCAGAAAGCACATGTCCTGAGAGGGTACTAGACTGGACTTTATTTCGTTCACAGAATATCCTAGGCATCTTAGCACTGCTATCACATATTCCAAATGATGAAGAAGCTCTTCCCTTCCTTGAGCCAGAATCAGGCAGTCGTCCAAATAAGGATAGATTTGTATTCCGTTTAGCCTGAAGAAAGCTATCACTGGAGCCAGAACTTTCGTGAACACTCTGGGCGCAGTAGATAAGCCAAAGGGCAATGCAGAGAACTGATAGTGAGAAGTCCCAGCTCGAAAACGCAGATACTTCCTGCAACTTAGTCTGATAGGAACATGAAGGTAAGCCTCCTTGAGATCCAAAGTTACCAATCCAATGATCTTTGCCCAGCAGAGGTAAAAGCTGCTGCAACGTCAACATTTTGAACTTGGGAATGTCCAGATAAGTGTTGAGGATAGATAAATCCAAAATTGGTCTCCACGTGTTCCCCTTCTTTGGTACTAGGAACAGGCGGGAATAAAAACCTAGACCCACCTCTGGCATAGGGACCGGCTGTATGGCCCCTATTTGGAGCAACAGAGAAACCTGCTTGTGAGCTTCTATTCTTTGTTGAGGAGGAACGTCTGGCATGCCTTTGAAAGGAGGCAAGGTATGGAAATAAAACCTGTAGCCGTGGTGTATGATATCCAATACCCATCTGTCTTGGGTAATTAAACTCCAATTTTCTTTGAAAAGTGCCAATCTTCCTCCCAAAGGTGCTGCCAGACGAGAAGGCTCTGGCAGCTGAAAAGGTAGGTCATTGGGTCTGTTTACAAAAGGACTGACCCCTGCCCTCACCCGAAGACTGTGCAGGAGAACTCCCTGTTCTAGGCCTGAAAGAGCCCTGAGCTCTGCCTCTACCACGTCTAGATCTACCCTTAGACTGGGAATCATAAGAAGGATACATCCACCCCTTAGTAGGCCAATTTCTACTAAATTTTGGAGGCTGGACCTGCAAAAAATCTTTAACAGTCTGCATAGACTTAGCCTTGTCCTCCATTTTCTTTAAAATTGTCTCAACAGGAGGACCAAACAACATGTCAGACTGTAAAGGAGCATCTAAAATCCTCGTTTTAACATGATCAGACAAATTCTGACCCCTTAGCCAGGCATGCCTGCGAAGAACTGACCCAGCGGCAGCCACCCTAGACGAGGCCTGTACAGCATCAAAACCACATTGCAAAGAATGCTTACCCATCTGCTCAGAAACATGCACTAAATCTTGCAACTCCTTACAATCAATACCTACTGCCAGAGCATCAACCTTAGACTTTAATTGTGAAAGGAGATAGTTCTGGTATTTCAACATGTGAAACTGGCAATTCAAAGCCCTCATAGCCAGAGTGGAAGAAGTATAAACTTTCTTTCCCCATCTATCCAAGGCCCTAGCCTCTTTGTCTGCAGGAACCGGATTCTTAACAACAGAAGCCTTAACACCTTTAGGCCCCTGACTAACAGTTTCTGGGTCAGCCCTAGGACTCTTAAAAAGATACTTATGAGCTTCAGGCACCCTGTAATACCCATCCGCTTAACAGGAGCAGGAGGCAAAGAATCAGGATTAAGAGAAGCCTCTGTAAACACATCTTCTACCACATCCAAAACAGGAGGTATAGCCAAAGGCCTATGCTGAGGTAAAACAAAAATTCCCTAAGCCTTTTCCTGGAATCAGAGAAGTCCTGACCTTCCCACTTAAAATGCTCCCTCATGGAATGAAGAGTTTCTGAAAAGAAAAATCCTCAGGAGGAGTAGCAGAAGGAGTAGAATCATCCACATCAGAATCAGAATAAGGAGAATACTCCTGCAAGTCTTCAGCGAAGCCTCTGAAACATCTGAAGCCTGCTCAAAACCCCCAGCTCAGGCTCCATCCTAGGTCTCTTATCAGGAGGGGGCACAGAACCCCTAATTAAAGTAATCAAATCTTCTGCCATTTTAAGCATATGCTTCTTGGGCACAGTACCTGAAGAGCTAGGGGTAACACCAACTGAAGCCAAACCTGGCCTGCCCCTGGGAGAAGTCTTTGAAACAGAAGGAGAGGGCCTAGCCACCTTAGGAAGGGAGGGGAGTATAGTAACCTGAGAAGCCCCCTCAGCCTGACTTGCCTCCTGAGAGGCCACATCTTGTAATAATAATGTCTCACCCTGGGAACACATAGAAACCTCCGGTGGAGCCACCGGCTCCACCGACACCTCTAAAGAACCGGCGTCCGGTACAGACGGTTCTTCCAGCCTGAGCTTAACTGCCTTGTCTTTGCGCTTCTTTGAAGAAGCGCCGGAGCATCCGGACGGCATTTTATAATTACACCGCTTCCCAAAGACTAACCTTGCACAATCCAACCTTCTCTTTATAGTGCGTTTATTAAATCTAGCACAAGAGCGACAGCCAACAACGTCGTGCTCAGGCCCTAAGCAAGGAATACACAAAGTATGATAATCTCTATGCGGTATCTGTTTCCCACAAGAAATGCAATTATTGACTTTTTCTGACATCCGGTAAATCACAGAGGCAAGAAAAAACGAAAATATTCCCCAACGGGGTACTTAGCCAACTTTGAACTCGGTCTGAAACTTCGAAATCGAAAAATCTCAGAACGCCAACCGGCACTTGCAATGCTGCTTCTGCATCGGACCATGCGGCAAAAAAGGCTGACGATATGACGTCGGTCATGCGCATTTGTACCCTGACGTCCTGATGTCAGTCAAATGCGCCTTGACCGACGTCAGCCTTATACTTTGATATTCGGGCCGACCGAGGACAGCGGACTACCCAAGTGTAAGGACTGCAGCAATGTGAGATGAAGAACATCAGGGGGAATGGCTAAAGGCTTGTGCTGAGGGAGAAGGAGGAAATCCCTGAGCCTCTTTTTTGATTCTGAGAAGTCTTGACTCTCCCAGTGATAATGCTTCCTCAAAGTATGCAAGGTTTCTCCAAATGAATAATCCTCAGGAGGAGATGCAGATGGAACAGACTCCTCAGCATCAGAATCCTCATAGGGAGGTATAGATAATTCATGATCAGAAGAGGAATCAGAAGAAACAGAAACCTGATCTGAAGATTCATAATCAGTGTCTTGCCTAGGCCTCTTATCTGGAGGGGGATGGGTACCCCTGATCAAGGTAATAAGGTCTTCAGCCATTTTGATCATCTGTTTTTTAGGCATAGAGGCCTGTGCACTTGGCTCATGCGTTGGTTTTTTTAGTTTTAGAAGTTGCTTTTATCTTTGGTTTTGCAGCTGTCGTCGATTTGATATACAAATGTTGAGGTCTGAATACACCCTCAGAAGCCGGTGCCTGCTCAGCGGCTCCAGACCCATCTGAGGGAGATACATCCGTCGGTCCAATACCTTGAGTATCTTGCGACATGCCGGACTCCACATGGGTGTCGGTAGAGGCCTGCAACTCGAAGGTAGCGGGTATCAGGGGCTGCGAAAGTGCCTCACTGAGTACCAGTGAACCGGCGACTGGCTTAGGAGAAGCTTTGTCATCAGTTTTGGATCTCGACTGCCTTTCTCTGTCCTTTTCTTTGCATTTTTTATGTACTCCGGGTAGTCGGATTGTTATCAGACGACATTTCTGGGTAGTTAAATCTGTTTCCAAAATACTTTGATGCAAAAATATACCGACGCTTAATAGTGCATTGGTTAAATCTAGTACAAAACCAACAGCCAGGCACGTTGCGATCAGGGCCTAGGCAAGGAATACAGCATAAATGGAAATCCTTATGAGGTATTTTCATCCCACAAGTAATACAATTATTAACTTTTTCTGACAAAAGTAAGAAAAAAGTTTCCCCAACGGGGTACTTAGCTTTAGTGAAGACTTTGGTTCTGAAACTCAAACTCGAATATTTCAGTAGTCGGCCGACCGGCACTTGCGAAATGCTTCTGCTTCGGGCACCACGCGGCAAAAAAGGACTAAAGAAAATGGCGGCTGTATGTTTTATACCCCCTGACGACCTGACGTCATGGAAGAGAAGACAGCAACCGACGCAGGACCCATGACTTTGGAATTCAGGCTGGCTGAGGGCAAAATGCCAGCAGCTTACCCAAATGTAATGACTACAACAGTGAAACACGAAGAACGTCTGAGATACCTGCCATATGTTCACTTGATATGCCACTGGACAATATTTTCAGATGAAAGTTTATTTAAGACAATTGGAATGTTATAAAGGAAAACATGGATTCATTTAAGGTAGTAGGTACACAGCCTTTTTGGTATACAAAAAACAAATTCTTTTAAATTTTTATTAAAAAATGATACAAGAATTTTTGTTCCAAGTACAGATAAAACTAAAGGAACTTGTAAGTGTGGGGGATGTACCATCTTTAGATTGCATCTACGAAGGACTATTTGTTTATGTAAAACATTCTGATCAAACCATTGGTGTAGAGGGAAGATTTCCACACAATACTACACACATTGTTTACATTACTGTATGGTCAGGATGTTCAGCCTTTTACAATGGGCTGACCACTAGAACTTTTAATACAAAAGGGTAAAGGAACATTTGAATTCAATTAAAATGAAAGCCTCCAACAATGCATTGTTCAAATATAATAGTGTGTGCACTAAATATATATTTATTTTTAGTCTTTGTTTTAGAACAGGTAACTGAAGATTCAAGAGGTGGAATTTATAAAAATAAAATAGAGATGAGGGAAAGAGAGTGGCAACTAAGACTTAAAGCTGACTAATTTCCAGGTTTAAACGACACCATACATATCAAATATTTTTTTTTAAAGGACATGAGACTTAAAATGAATAATTATTTTTAGAAATTTTGTGATATCACTTTTAATCTTGATCGACTGTATATTGGTGTGAATTAGTTTTTTATTATTCTATTAGAAGCAATTTTTGTGTTTAGTTATAAGGTATGAATTTTAGATTGGTTTTCTGATGAAGTTTGTAGTGGACAAATGCAGAAAATAAAAATGCTTGTACGCTAAAGCAGTTTTTCTTCTCTTATGCTTTACATGACTATAGTTATTTTGAGTTTTGGTTTACCAAGATTCTAATTTCACTTATACACACAATAAGTCAACTGGATACTTTCAGTAACAGGTTTTAAATAAATCTTTTCATTAGCAGTGTATAAAATCATGAATGCACCACATACCTACTAAAACCTTCTGTCTTACCACGTCCTATGCACTAGTTATCTATCACACTGACTACATACAAATGACCATAAGGTAAGAGTTGACCTTTTATCTCACAGCTGTTTGTTAGGCTACCACCACCCACACTAACAACTGACAAAAAGCATGAACATATTTTAAGAATCTTAACAAGTCCATGAAGCTTAAACATCTGGTGGATTCTTATAGCCACTGTCTTTCTTCTCTTAGTAAGTAATCTGCACAATGTCTGATCATAACATTCCACATCTGTAAAATTAATGACATGATTAATGTCTTCTGAGGGACTACTGTATTTTGGTGAGGCCAGATATTAACATCTTGTGAAAAATGTTCAAAAAGCATTGGGATACAGGGAATGCACCATCACAAAATTTTAGATCAGACTCTAGACGCTTCTTTTTAGATTCTTCAAACTGATGGGCAGTACCACACAATATGCAAAAAGATACTCCTAGCTTTGCATCTCCTACTCTCGGAGGATGCAACAACATCTGAAGCTATCAGCATAAGGAGATGCAAGTGTCAGTAGATTAATATTTTAGGCTAATGCACTGTGAAGTGAAGGAACATTACTAGCTATTTAAATGAATTCAGTTTTTGAGATGCCTTTTGGCATGGCTATTCCAGACCTCTCTAGGATGCAGCCACTATGAGCATGTTCCCTGCAAGAGTTCATTAAGTATCAATCTTGCACCTTGTTACCTTTTGTCATCCGTATGTCAAGGGAAGCATATCCTTCAAATGTACTTTTTATTCAACCCAAACTACTGTCAAGAATAATCTATATAGACTGCAAATTAAACTGTTGTAATGGGGCAGGCGTATTAATAATTTCTTGAAAGGGCACACATTTACAAGTTCTCTTGAGCTGTTCAAAGAAATTATCATCTTCTCCTGCCCCTAAGGGGTAAGAAAACTTCAAATTAAAGCTCTTAAAAAACAAAGGAAGGTCCTTCCATAGTGTGTGTGTGTGTGTGTGTGTGTGTGTGTGTGGTTAGCCACTCTCAAACTCTAGAAGAAAAGACACTCACTCAGTGCTTTTGATTTAAAAGTTTCTTTATTTGGCAGATGAGCGTTGCTTAGAAGACTGAACTGACAAAGGCAAGTTGCAGTAATATATTGCTTAGAAAGTGGGCTTAGGGTTTCCACCCACCTTTACGTCATGGTAGGTGTATTTTCAAGGTTGGAGCCGCCCATGTTGTTATGGTGGGTGTCAGATGGCAGGTTTGGGTCAGTGATAGCTCTTAATTACCACCATTTATTAGTCATTACATTCAACCTTACATACACTGGAGTCTATTCAGAACTATTCAGAACTAAATATGGCCCAGTTTAACTAGACAGGCATATAACGAAAGAAAATAGGAACTATATTAAAATTGACTGAAATAATACATTACATTGATAGTACATTAAGAAAGTTTAAAATATGTTGTACTGGATAAAAATTATGGGATCATGTTGTGACAGTACCTGGGAACTACAAACTCTCCAATATGTTGTGAGCATTAACAAAAAACTCCCAGAGTCTTAGTATTGCTGATCTTGCATTTTCCCTGCCATTTAGTAAAAAGTCAAAGTAATGATCTAAACTATAGGTTTTCTAATTTAGTCTTCTGGAGAGACTGAGCTTAGACAGCAAGAAAAGTACTGTTGTGTACACTTACCATAAATGTAGATGCTCAAGTGTATTCACTGTTGCAGTCATCACACTTGGGTTATCCTGCCAGAGGTAGCTCTCAGTCGGCCCGAATACCAGAGATGTATTTCTGCGCCAGTTGCTGTCGCTTCAGGATTGATGTCAGATCATCAGGGGTATAAAGATCTTGCCCCAAATGTCAGGAGCCTCCAAATAAGAAGCTAAGTTATGGTGGAAAAAAGACCACCAGTAAAAAGTAAATACCAATAGCCCTGTAAGGAGTGAGTAAGAGAAATAGAGAAGGAGAGAGAGAGACAAGGGGGCTGGAGGGAGGGAAACCAGGACTGCAATAGTGAATACACTCGAACATCTACATTTATGGTAAGTGTACACAACTGTACTATGTTTTTTGTGTTTCACTGTTGCAGTCATCACACTTGGGTTGATTCCCAAAGTTGAAGAATGGGTGGAGGCAGTCAAGAAGAGTTGGGGCTGGCTAGTATGCCCTGCAGGACTGCTGTTGCAAAGCCCGCCCTGGATTTGGAAAAGATAGGCAGGTGGTAATACTTGGTGAAGGTGTGAACAGAACTCCAAGTAACAGCTTCCAGAATATCCCTGGTAGGGACACCTCTGAGAAAGGCTGTAGAGGTCGAAGTTGCCCTAGTGGAATGCGTTCTGACCCCCTGAGGGGGTGGTTTCCCATGGTGTTTGTAACAGAAATGGATACAGTGTGCTATCCATTTGGAGATGGTTTGTTTTGATATGGCCTTGCCCTCTGCCCCTGGTGCAAAGCTGACTAGTAACTGGTCAGATTTCCTGACGGGCTTAGTCCTATCAAGGTAGAATCTGAGCTGTCTGTGCACGTCTAAAGAGTGCAGGATCCTTTCCCCCTTATTTTGAGGATTAGGGAAAAAGGTGGACAAATGGATAGATTGGTTGAGAGCCACACTGGACACCACTTTAGGCATAAAAGTAGGGTTAGTCCTGAGGGAGACCCTGTCAGCATGAAATATAATGAAGGGTTCCCACAGCCATAAGTGCTTGTAGCTCAGACACTCTTCTAGCTGAAGTGATGGCCATAAGCAAGGCTGTTTTCCAAAAGAGGAATTTTAACTCTGCTGATGCTGCAGGCTCAAGGGGGGGGGGGTAGCGTGACTTTTTCCAACACAAAATTAAGGTCCCAAGCAGGGGTGGGGGCTCTTCTTAGTGGCCTTAAGTTGTTTGCCCCTCTCAGGAACTGTTTGATGAGAGGGTTAGAGAAGACAGGTGGCTCAGTGCTGTAATGAGCAGAGATGGCGAGGCATGGATCTTAATGGAAGAGAAGGATAGGCCTTTGTGGAGTAGGTCTGCTAGGTAATCCAGGATGAGAGGTAAGGAGGGCTGTGCTGTATCCGCTCCTTTAGAATGACTCCAGGAACAATACCTTTTCCTCGTATCAGCATAGGATTTCCTTGTACTGGGTCTTCTGGCTTCACGAATGACATCCAGCACCTGCTTGCTTAGGCTGGCCACTGGAGGAGAATTCAAGGAATAAGCCAGGCTGCAAGGTTCAGGGTTTTTAATTGCGGATGCAAGATCTGTCCCTCCTGCTGAGTGAGGAGGGTTGGGATCTGGGGTAGGTGCCACGGTGGCACCGGTGACAGACTGCACAGTAATGGGTACCAGTGTTGGTGCGGCCAGTCTGGAGTAATCAGGATTGCCCTTGGTCTTTCCTGCCTTACTCTTGTAAGAAGAGGCAGAGGGGGAAGTGCATTGATTGAGAGGTTTGCCCACTGGAAGAATAGGGCATCCACTTTCCAGGCCTTGCTGTGAGGTACTCTGGTGCAGAATTTGCTGAGCTGGTGACTGTAGGGGGAGGCAAATAGGTCCACCTTCGGGGTACCCCATTTCTGGGTTAGAAGGTTGAAGGTGTTGTGGTCTAATTGCCACTCATGTGGGTCTAGGAGATTTCTGCTTAAGTTGTCTGCCAGAGAGTTTTGTTTGCCTGGCAGGAATTGAGCTTGCAGGTAAATATGCATAGCTGAGACCGTGTTCCACAGGATCATGGCTAGCCTGCAGAGTGGGTAAGAGTGGGTTCCCCCCCCTGCTTGTTGATGTACCACATCATTGTGGTGTTGTCGTTTTTTACTAGAAGGGGCCCCGGTGACAGTAGGGATCTGAAAGCTGTCAGAGCGTGCTGAACAGCTAGCATCTCTTTTTGGTTGAAAGTGCAGATGAATTTGGTTTGGGCTCCAGTGGCCCTGACTGCACCTGCCGTCCAGATGTGCACCTCAGGCATAGTCTGATGCATCTGAGGTTAGGGCCTGGGTGGTGTGGGGCTGTGTAAAGCGAAGTCTCTTGCTGTGGTTGCATGCTGCTGCCTACCAAAGAAACTCTGTCCTGAGACAAGGTATTATAGGTGTGATAGTTTCCAGGTCCTGAGAATGCTGGCACCAAAGAATTTTTAAGTACCACTGAAGTTTCCTCATATGCAGTCTGGCATATGAAATTAGTAGAATGCAGGAGGCCATGAACCCTAGAGCCTGCAGGATTTTCCTTGCGAAGAGCTGGTTCTGGTGGCCATTTGAGCAAAGTAGCTGTCAGATAGGCTTGTTTTTCTGGAGTAAGGAATGCCATCTGGGATGCTGTGTCCAAGCTTGCTCCCAGGAATGCAATTTTTTTGACTGGGGACTAGTTTTGATTTATTTTCATTGATAGTGTACCCCAGGGAGGTTAGAAGGTCCTTTACAAATGTCAGGAGCTGCAACAGCTTTTCCTGTCTCCCCGAATCAGGCAATCGTCCAAGTAAGGGTATATTTGAATCTTTCTTTGTCTGCAACAGGCAATGGCTGGAGCCAGGTGTTTTGTGAAAACTCTGGGAGCAGTGGATAAGCCAAAGGGAAGTGCAGAGAACTGATAATGCATAGATCCTGCCCTGAAACATAGATATTTCTTGCAGGAGTCCATGATAGGGATGTGCAGATAGGCCTCCTTTAGGTCTAAGGTGGCTAACCAGGCATCTTTGGACAGCACAGGGAGAAGCTGCTGTAGTGTGAGCATTTTGAATTTTGGTACCACCAGGAAGGTGTTTATAATGGATAGATCTAAGATTGGGTGCCAGGTGCCCTCTTTTCACGGTACCAGGAAAAGTCTGGAATAAAAACCTTGGCCCATCTGTTCTGCAGGAACAGGCTGAATTGCCCTTATGGAGAGCAGGGACTGAACTTGGTTTTGTGCCTTTGACCACTGGTTTGGAGGAAGGTCTGGGATCCCCTTTTGGGGTTGGCATGTGGAAATAAAATTTGTACCCCTGGGATACTATGTTGTCGACCCATCGATCATTGGTGATGGAGGTCCAGTTTTTTGCATGATGGGCAAGTTTTCCTCCTAGGGGCACGAGTAATTGGACAGAGGTGAGAAGTAGAGTTGAGAAGTCATTGTGAATTCTTTCCGTAAGGGGGTGGCCTAGCACTCCATGTTTTAGAAGTGGAGGTACTCCATTTCTTAGATCTCTGCATACTCTGAGACTGTAATCTGGGGGGTTTGTTTCCCCTGGGTCTAGTTTGTAATAGCCTTGAGGGGGCTGGAAAGGACCAATGTTTCGAGGGGCAATGCCTAATGAATCTTGGAGGCTGCACTTGCAAACAATCTTTGACTGTCTGCATAGACCTGGCCTTTTCTTCCATCTTTTTTAAAACCTCTTCTGCTTTGGTGCCAAACAGATTGTCCTTGTTCAAAGGAGCATCCACTAATTTTGATTTGACATGGTCTGGCAAGGTCTGCTCCTTAATCCAAGAATGCCCAAGTACAAAACCTGTGACTGCTGCCCTGCAAGATGCTTCTAGGGCGTCAAACCCACATTGCAGGGTATACTTGCTGACTTGGCTTGCAGAATGCATAAGCTCCTGTAATTCTTTATTTTCTGCACAGTCAGGTAAGGTAGATAATTTTTGCATAATAAGTTCCATAGTATGTTGCTGGTATTTCAGCATGTGCAACTGACAATTTAATGCTCTAATGGAGAGAGTTGCAGAGGTGTATACTATTTTACCCCATCTGTATAAAGCTCGGGAAACCCTGTCCGAAGGGGTGGGATTCTTAGCTGTAGTTGCTTTTATTCCTTGGGAGATGACCTCTGGGTCAGCAGTAGGATTTTTGAAAAGAAATTTGTGACAGTCAGGGACTCTGTAGTACCTGTCTGGTTTCCTTGAGCAGGGGGTAAAGTATCAGGAGTTGGACTGGATTCCATAAAGACATCATCCAGAACATCCAGAAAGTACAGTTTTGTACCTACCATAAATGTAGATGTTCGAGTGTTCACACTGCTGCAGTCATTACACTTGGGTTATCCTGCCGTCGGGTGGTCCTGCAGTCGGCCAGAGTTCCAAAGTCTTGGTCTGGCGTCGGTTGCTGTAGCTTCTTCCCTGACCTCAGTGCGCCAGGGGTATATAAGATGCATCCGACGCCATTTTCTTCAGTTTTTCTTGCTCCAGATGTCACGTGCCCCCAATAGGTAGGCAATACATATTGCTAATAAAAAATATACATATAAAATAAAAACAATACCTTCAGTTACAAGCAAATACACCACAAAGGTAGTAGAGGATAGAAAGGTATAGATAAGGCCATCTAGTTCAGAGGGGATGGAGGGAGGGTAACCTGGACTGCAGCAGTGTGAACACTCGAACATCTACATTTATGATAGGTACAAAACTGTACTATGTTCATCGTGTTACACTGCTGCAGTCGTTACACTTGGGTAGAATCCCAAAGCTAAAGTTGGGTGGCTGGTCTATAAAGAGTTAGGATTTGCTATGAGGCCCTGCAGAACTGCAGTGGCAAATCCTGCTCTGGATTTAGAGTAAAGAGGCAGGTGGTAATGCTTGGTGAAGGTGTGCACTGAACTCCAAGTTGCAGCCTCCAAAATTTCCTTGGTAGGTACTCCTCTGAGAAAGGCTGCTGAAGTCGCTGTTGCCCTGGTGGAATGTGGCCTAATGGTATTTGGGACTGATTTTCCATGCTGTGTGTAGCAGTAACGAATACAGTGTCCTATCCATTTGGATATAGTCTGCTTTGAGATAGCCTTGCCCTGTGATCCTGCAGCATATGCTACAAACAGTTGCTCAGTTTTCCTGAAAGCTTTCGTTTTGTCCAAGTAGAAGCGTAGCTGCCTGTGTTTGTCCAAATAATGCAGACATTTCTCCCCTTTATTCTGGGGGTTTGGATAAAAAGTTGGCAAATGGATGGTGTGGTTAAGAGCCACACTAGATATCACCTTTGGCATAAAGGTAGGGTTTGTCCTTAAAGAAACCCTGTCCTGATGAAAAATTATAAAAGGTTCGACTGCCATTAATGCCTGTAGCTCTGAGACTCTTCGTGCTGAAGTTACTGCCAGGAGCAGAGCTGTTTTCCATGATAAAAATTTTAAATCGGCTGTATTGGCTGGCTCAAAAGGTGGTAGGGTCAGTTTTTCCAAAACGAAATTGAGGTCCCAAGTCGGTGTTGGTGCTCTCCGGGGTGGTCTTATGTTTTTACCCCCTCTGAGGTACTGCTTTAGCAAGGAATGAGAGAATAAAGGAGGATCCGTGTTGTAATGTGCTGAAATGGCAGAGGCATGGATCTTAATTGATGAGAAGGATAGGCCTCTGTCCAACATCTCAGTTAAGTATTTTAAAATCTGAGGAATGTTGGGAACAAGAGGGTCAAGGTTTTGAGCCTGGTTCCAGGCGTAGAATCTCTTCCATTTTTCTGAGTAAGCTTTCCTGGTGCTAGGCCTCCTGGCCTTCAAAATGACATCCATAACAGCTTTAGAGAGAGGTGTTGCCTGTTTGGCTAATGTATCTGCCATGCAGCTAGGTTTAGGGTTTTGAGCTGACCGTGCAGGATCTGATTGTTTTGTTGAGTCAGAAGGTGTGGAATTTGAGGCAAAATCCATGGTGGTCCTTGAGCCAAGTTCCTTAAGATAGGGTACCAGTGCTGGCATGGCCAGTCTGGAGCAATCAGGATCATTTGTGGTTTTTCTTCTCTGGCTTTTAGGAGTACCTTTGAAAGGAGAGGCAGTGGCGGGAAAGCATAAACTTTTAGGTTTTTCCAGCTGAACATGAGAGCGTCCATTTTCCATGCTTGTTTGTGATAAGTCCTTGTGCAGAATTTTTGTAGTTGGCAATTCAGTGGGGAGGCAAAAAGATCTATGTCTGGGCATCCCCATTTTTGCATTACCATGCTGAAGATTTGTGGATTCAACTTCCATTCGTGAGGGTCCATGATATTTCTGCTTAGATAGTCTGCCAGAGTATTTTTCTTTCCTTGATACGTGAGAGCTGTGTTCCACAAGGTCATGGTTTGCCTGCATAGGGGATAAGAATGAGTGTCCCCTTGCTTATGTACCACATTACTGTGGTGTGGTCTGTCTTTAGTAGTAATTGTCCTGGATGCAGAAGGTCCTTGAAAGCTGTTAGGGCATTTTGAACAGCCAACATCTCTTTCTGATTGATGTGAAGAAGAATCTGGTCTGTGGTCTACTTGCCCTGAATGCATTTTCCTGCCATGTGTGCTCCCCAAGCGTAATCCGAAGCATCTGTTGTTAGAGTTTGCCTGGCTGTTGGTTGGGTAAAAGGCTGACCCTTGTTTAGGTGACATGCCTGTGCCCACCATTGAAATTCCTGTTGTAGGCAGGGTATCGGTGGTATTACTGCTTCTAAACTGTGAGAGTGTGGAGTCCAAACACTTTTTAGGTACCATTGTAATTTCCTCATGTGCAATCTGGCATATGGTATTAGTAGTATGCAGGATGCCATGAATCCCAGGGCCTGCAGAATTTTTCTTGCAGGGAGATGGGACTTTTTTGCCAGTAATTGAAAATAATGAGTTAGTTGAACTTGTTTGTCTGGCGTGAGGTAAGCCATATGGGCCGTTGTATTTAAGCTGGCACCCAGGAATATAATCTGTTGCGAGGGCACTAGTTTTGACTTCGTTTTGTTTACTGTGTACCCTAAAGAAATTAGCAACCTTTTTACAAATGCCGGATGCTGTAGAGCAATGTCCTTTGTCTCTGCTTGAATGAGGCAGTCATCCAGGTATGGATATATTTGAATTCCTTTTTGTCTGCAAAATGCAATTACTGGTGCCAGGCACTTTGTGAAGATCCTGAGCACAGTAGACAAGCCAAAGGGCAGTGCAGAGAATTGGTAGTACATTGTACCAGCTTTGAATTTGAGGTATCTTCTACAATTTTGTCTTATAGGGACATGCAGGTATGCCTCTTTGAGGTCCAGAGTAACAAGCCAAGCCTTCTTGCCCAGCATGGGTAGAAGCTGCCGTAATGTCAACATTTTGAATTTTGGGATATCCAGGTAAGTATTCAGAATTGAAAGGTCTAGTATGGGCCTCCAGGCCTTGCCCTTTCTGGGGACCAGGAAGAGTCTTGAGAAAAATCCTTGTCCTTGTTCCTGGTGTGGTACTTTTTGAATAGCTCTCATGTCCATGAGGGCTGAAATTTGTTTTTGTGCTTCTGCCCATTGATTTTGTGGCAGGTCTGGCATTCCTTTTAGCCTTGGTAAGGTATGAAAGTGGAACCTGTAACCTTGAGACACAATATTCAGAACCCATTTGCCTTGGGTGATTGCCAGTTTTGAGAAAAAAGTGCTAGTTTTCCCCCTAAGGGGGCTTCCAAAAGGGACGTGCTTGGCGTACGAAGGGGAACGTCATTGTGACTGTTGCCTGTAAGGATGACACTTGTCCTCACCTCCTTTTTGGGTTGAGGTGCCCCACTGTCATTGTCTGTTTGAGCCTTGGGGTTGAGATCTGCCTCTTGGGCATCTGTATCTGCCTCTCTGTGGCCTGTCTGACACTGGAAAGGACCAATTCTTTGTTGGCCAATTTCTGCTAAACCGAGGTGGCTGTACCTGTAAGAAATCCTTGACTGTTTGCATAGATTTAGCTTTATCCTCCATTTTCTTTAACACTTCTTCTGCCTTAACACCAAACAAGGTATCATGCTGTAAAGGAGCATCCAATAATTTTGCCTTAACATGATCAGGTAAACTCTGTTCTTTTAACCAAGCATGTCTTCGAATCACAGAACCTGTAACTGCAGCTCTACAAGAGGCCTCTAAAGAATCAAAACCACATTGCAGAGTATATTTTCCCACCTGTTCACCTGCATGCAATAAATCCTGCATTTCTTTACAATCAGGAGCTTCTGAGCTTGCAAGCATTTTCTGTTTCAACTGAGCCATTAAATATTGTTGGTACTTAAGCATGTGAAACTGGCAATTTAAAGCTCTTACTGCTAAGGTTGCAGAAGTGTATACTTTCTTCCCCCATCTATCCAAAGCTCTGGAATCTCTATCAGAGGGTACTGGATTTTTTGCAATGGAAGCCTTAACCCCTTTTGGACCCTGGGAAATAGTTTCTGGATCAGCAGAAGGGTTTTTGTAAAGAAACTTGTGAGAGTCAGGGACTCTATAGTAGCTGTCTGGCTTGGCTGGAGCAGGGGGCAAAGAATCAGGAGATAAGCTGGATTCAGAGAACACATCATCCACAATGTCTAGCACAGGTGGGATAGCCAGCGGCCTGTGCTGAGGCAATAAAAGAAAATCCCTGAGCCTTTTCTTGGATTCTGAGTAATCCTGACTTTCCCAATGGAAATGCTCCCTCATGGTATGTAAAGTTTCCCCAAAAGAATAATCCTCAGGAGGAGAGGCTGAAGGGATAGATTCTTCAGCATCAGAGTCCTCATAGGGGGGTAGAGAGTATCCCTGGTCTGAAGAGGAATCAGAGGAAATGGAAACCTGATCAGAGGAATCATAGTCTGTATCCTGCCTAGGCCTTTTCTCAGGAGGGGGATGGGAACCCCTGGTTAGAGTAATGAGGGCTTCGGCCATTTTAAGCATCTGTTTCTTAGGCATGGAGGACTGTCCAGGAGAATGCTGTACTTGTTTCTTTGTCTTTAATGGTACCTTTGTCTTGGCTGTTGTTTTAATGGTAAGTTGTGAAGGTCTGAAAACACCCTCAGAAGCCGATGCCTGCTCAGCGGCTCCAGACCCATCTGAAGGATTAGTTTCCGTAGGCCCAATACCTTGAGTTCCAGAGGTCTAGTTGTCTCCACGTGGGAGTTGGAAGCGGCCTGTGGCTCTGAGGTAGCGGGTGTCAGGAGCTGCGAAAACACCTCACTGAGAAAAGGTGAACCGGCGACTGGCCTAGAAGAGGTTTTGTCGTCAGTTTTGGACCTCAGATGCCTGTCTTTATCCTTGTCTTTGCGATTTTTTGGTATTGAGGTAGTCGGTTGATCCGACGGCATGGTATAATTGAACCTTCGGCCAAAGTAGTGCAAAGCAAAATCAAAACGTCTTTTTATAGTGCGTTTGTTAAATCTAGCACAAAACCGACAACTAGTGACGTCGTGATCAGGGCCTAGGCATGGAATACAGTAAGAGTGGAAGTCCTTATGAGGTATTTGCTTCCCACAAGAAATACAATTATTAACTTTTTCTGACATCGGTCTGAGGCAAGAAAAAAGTTTCACCAATGGGGTACTTAGCTTTACTGAAGTCTTCGGATCTGAAATTCGACTTCGAAAATCTCAGGAGTCGGCCGACCGGCACTTGCGAACTCCTCCTCCTTCAGGCACCATGCGGCAAGAAAGACTGAAGAAAATGGAGTCAGATGCATCTTATATACCCCTGGCGCACTGACGTCAGGGAAGAAGCGACAGCAACCGACGCCGGACCAAGACTTTGGAACTCTGGCCGACTGCGGGACCGCCTGACGGCAGGATAACCCAAGTGTAATGACTGCAGCAGTGTAACACGATGAACATTAGGTGAGATAGCTAAGGGTCTGTGCTGTGCTGTGGTAAATCTAAAAATCCCCCAAGTCTCTTTTTGAACTGAGGATAATCCTGGCATTCCCAGTGGAAAAGCTCTCTCAAAGTATGTAGGGTTTCACCAAAAGAAAATTCCTCTGGAAGGGAAGCAGAAGGAATGGATTTCTCTGCATCTGAATCCTCATAGGCAGATAAGGGCATGTCTTCATATTCAGAAACCTCAGAGTCGTCGGACTCTTGGTCAGTTAAACCTGCTGGGGACAAGTCTCTTTCTTTTAGCAGGGGAAGGCTGGCTTCCCCTAATCAGCATGATCAGGACTTCTGCCACTTTGAGCATTTGAGATTGTGGCAAGGAAGCAGGTGCTTGAGTTTGGCTCGTCAATTTTTTAGGCGTAGCTCATACTCTTGGCCTTGGAAACTCGGCAGTTTTAGAAAGAACTGAATATGCGAAAAAAGTCATTGGTTTGTGTCTAATATCGGTAATGCGAAGTACTTCCTCAGAAGCAGGTGTCTGCACAGCGGCTCCAGACCCACCCAAGGTAGAGAAATCCGCAGATTCCGTAGTCAAAGAAGAGTCTCGCGGCATACCGGATTCCGAATGGGTCTCGGTAGTGGCCTGCGAATCCATCGAAGAGGGCATCAGGGGCTGCGAAAGTGCCTCACTGAGTACCGGCGAACTGGCGACTAGCTTAAGGGAAGCGTCGTCAGCAGTTTTGGACCTCTGCGGTCTGTCTCTGTCTTCATCCTTACATTTTTTGGAAGATCAGTAGTCGGATGACTTACCAAAGCCATTTCGGAATACGGAGATCGGGAATGAAAGTATTTAGCTACAATATGGGCCTGACGACGAATAGTTCGGGTGTTGAACAAAGCACAAAACCGACCGCGAGGTATGTCATGGTCTAGGCCTAAACAAGTGACGCAGTAAGAATGGAAATCTCAGTGTGGTATTTGCTTTCCACAGGCGAGACAATTAACTTTTTCTGACATCGGTTAGAGCAAGAAAAAAGGATCCCCAAAGGGGTACTTAACTTTAAATGACTTCAGGATGACTCAATTTCGGAAACAAAAACTCAGGAAGCGGCTGACCGACACTTGTGCAAACTGCTTCTGCTTTGGGCTCCTCGGCAAGAAAGACTGATGTAATGGCGTCGGCTGCCTGTTTTTATACCCCTGACGACCTGGCGTCAGTCCTGAAGCGACAGCAGCTGACGCAGAAATACTATGTCTCTGGTATTCGAGCTGACTGAGGGATACTCCTGGCAGGATAACCCAAGTGTGATGATTGCAACAGTGAAACACAAAGAACATCTTTTGTTTTAAATCTTACTGGGCCTGATTTTGGTGGATGGTGGTCATCTAATAAGTGTGGCGCTTTCAAACTAATTTTTCTTCAGATCTGCCTGTTTATAGCTGTTGTTTCACTTGAATGGCATCTCTGAGTCAGTGGGGCATGGCTGTGTAGTATTAACATCTGTGTTCCTTGATATTAAATGAGTAAGGGTGAGCAGGCTATGGGAAACTGGGGTAGTGTGAGTGATCCTAGGTGAGGCTTCTATTGTACATTTAAACCTGAGAATCAAGCTGCAGGAGGGACAAAAAGCGATATGTGTGTGTGTGTGTGTGTGTGTGTGTGTGTGTGTGTGTGACATGGGCTGTGGCGCATTTAAAAGTCTGGAATGGAGTAAGGAAGGGAGGTTACTGAATGAAGTTCTATAGAAAACTTAAATTATAACGATGGCAGGAAGAGAATCTGCCTGTGGTAGAAGTACGTTAGGTGTAGGGTTTAGTGCTTTGATGTGCAAATCAACCAAAAAAACAAACAAAAAAAAAAACAGACCAGTAATAGCATCATACACAGTAAGCCATGTTGCTAGTGTTAATCATAACTGGGGGGGGGGGGGTCGGCACTGAAAACCAATACAATGTGGAGGAAGAAAGCTAAATTACAAATTAAAATAAAATATATCCATTTTCTTTTTTTTATTTTTTTTAAAGACTATTGAGAAGGGGCATGAAACTACCCAAGCTCGCATACCAGCTAAACCCTTGATTCCATCTTCCTTCCACACCATCTACATATGGCCACTCCACCCAGTTTTGCAGCCACATATAGGATGACTCCCACTACGAATGAGGTATTCTATCCTCTAATATCATCTTCAGTACATTTTTCACCACTTCTCATCACTTTTCATTTCCTCTTCTAATGTCGGCTACATGGTTTTCTGGCAAATCAATAAGGATCAAACTCATTAAACAATGACATACATTTGTGTTTCAGACTTAATTTCCTCCAGAAAATATCCACGAATGCAAATCCTGTTATTTTAGCAACTTTCCAAATTTAAACTTTAAAAGACCAATATTTAAAACCTGTCCCAACTTTGGGCCTTTGACCCTATTATTTTGGGCTTTGTCTAGATATCTCTTGTTATGAGGTTGAAAGGTATGCCTCCTTGACACTGCTTTCATCAGAGACAGGGAAACGGGGTCCTTTTTTCAATGACCAAGAACAGACTAGTAATATAAATTTGGAGGATGTGGGCTCACATCCACATTAGGGATTAAGAGGAGTCTCCTCCCCTGTAAAATCTTTTTAAATTTCAGTGAGCCTGATCATCAAGGGGTTTAATTTTCAGCGAGCCATAGTGGAAGGATTTACTATATCTTTGTTTTAAAATCAGGAAGATTATAGATAAAAATCATGCTTGTCTTTGTTATACTGCTGCCTATCAAACAGTGTAGCTGTATCATTTGCTTTCCTTATCTAAATGTCCTGGCAATCAGTAAAAATTTGTCCCATGTTAAGAACCTCAATTCAGCCAGGTTATATGGCTCAAAGGGAGCAAGTGTTAGCTTCTCTAACACTAAATTAATATCCCAAGGAGGGGACACTGGTTTACTTGGAGACCTCTTGTGCCAAACCCCTTTCAAAATATTCTGACATGAGATTGCACTGAAAGAGGAGGATCTATGGGCAGACGTGCTGAAATGGCCAACAAATGAACCTTGATGGAAGAATAAGAAAGGTCACAGGATAATAACATACATAAATATTGTAAAACCAGAGAACAAGTAGCCCTGAGTGGATGCTATGTTGTTAGCAACAATTAGAAAACCTTGACCATTTGCTAATATATGATTTTCTAGTAGCAGGTTTTCTCGCCTCTATTAGTACCTTCTGCATGTCCTCAGTAAACAGGCACCTCAAAGAAATTAAGTCCCTATCATCCAGGCAGTCAGCAGAAGTTCAGTCGATTCAGTCTATGAGGAAGCTTGCAGCAATTGCCCCTGGCCATTCCCAAAAGAAGGGAGAACCATGGTTGCCTGCCAGAAGGGAGCCACCACATTGAACTTGGGGGATTCCTTCTGAATCTTCAGTATTACCAAAGTATTAGTGGAAATGGTGGGAAAAGTATACAGGACCAAGAAAAAAAGGCATCTTGTCTTCCAGGCCTTCTTTCATGCAGTCCTAGAACAGAATCTTGCCAGTTATTGCTCAGAGAGGAGGCAAAGAGGTCTACTTGAGGAACTTCCCACAGATGGATCAAATCTTGGAAGACCCCCTTGATCTAGTTTCCTTTTATGAAGGTCTGCTCTGGTCCTGCTCAACTTGCCTGCCACATAATTTTACTCTGATGGAATGTTAGATGTCAGTACAGTGAGGCTCTGTTGTGAAATTATATACCAAGCTAACATAACTAGCTTGCAAATAGGGTACAACCTGGTTCCCTCCTGCTTGTTGATGTACCACAACTGTGGTATTGACTGCAACAACTTGAAATAGTTCCGGGGACCAAAGATTACTCAGAGTTGAGTGCCTTAATCAGGGCAACTATCTCTTAGACATTTGTGTGCTTGTGTCCATCTCACATACCCAGTATTTTTATCATTCCTGAAACTGTTCCCCAAGCAAAGCCTGATTTGTCTGTGACTGACTGCTATAGAAGAGGGAGGAAGAAGGGCAGTCCTGGATTTAAGGATATATGTTGTCTCCATCAAATGATTTCTCTTCTGACACACCTCAGAAATGGGATTTGAAAAGGCAGGGGGTGCTGGAGCTGGGACTGATGAGACTTCAGATATCACTGTATCTTTCTCATGTGGAGTCTTGTTAAGGGTATAATGAGAATCACAGAAGCCATGTGACCCAAAATCCTGAGGTACTCCCTCACAGTGTGAAAACCACAGAAACAGATATAGATCAATTTTTCCTGTGGAAGAAAAGATCTTAGAACTGAGGTGTCTAGATGACATCCCAGGAACTCAATCCTGTGTGAAGGAGTCAAGAAAGACTTTTTGAAGGTTCTCTTGGAATCCCAGCTTATGTAAGAGATCTCTCACCCACTGACACTTTGAAAAAGACTGCAAAGAAAAGAAAGCCATCTAAATATGGAAATCTTGTAGCTTGCAATGAGCTAGAACTGGACCTACACAGTTTGTAAGCACTCTTGGTGCAGTGAATACTCCAAAGGATAAGGCAGAGAACTGATAATGTGATTCAGACATACACAGTCTTAAGAAACATCTGAATTCTTGAAAAATAGGGCTGTGATGAGTAACTTTTAACTCTAGTCTTACCAGGAAACTTGAAAGAGGAAGAAGAGGTAACAGATTATGAAGTGACATTATAAATTTGGGTACTATCAAAAATAGGTTTGGGAAAGAAAGATCCAGAACTGGTCCCAAAGTATTTTCTTTCTTTGTCACTAAGAACATCCTTGAATTAAAAAACACTTCCCATCTGGGGAGGAGAAACTGGTTCTATCACCCCTTGGACAGCATATGATGAAGAACCTAAGGAAACAAGATAGTCTGATCTGATGAATGAGGAATGACCACCTGGAAAGGAAGAATTTCCTCCCACTGCCATCTGTAACCTTGACAAATGATCTTCAGAGCCCAAGTGTCTGAAACTATCTGCTGTCAAAGAGAAAAAAACTGAGATTCAGACTTTCTGGTAGTAAAAAGGGGCCAGGGTGGGAAGGAGGTCACAGAGTCTCTTAAAAAGTCAGTCAAACTTGTTGGACTTTCCTTGCTTTTTGGGTGTTTCGAGGCTTCTTTTTGAAACCCCCTTGCCAATTCTTCTTAAATGTCTGTTTACCTGCACTTTGAAGACACTATTCATTCTTTTTGCCAAAACTGGATGTGGAGTTAAAGAATCACTTAAAACATTTGAAAAAGGAGGGCTGAAAAAACTTACAGATTCCCTGGATCAGCTCACCCCTTTTGTCACACTTTTTCATCACCTCTGCAGCAGAGGGACCAAAAACTAAATCTCTATCTAAACAGAAATTTAAAATCTCATTTTTAACTTCATCTGCGACGTTCTGAGAATGCAGCCATGCAATTTTCCTCAAAATAGAACCAGTGGCCTTAGCCCTGAAAGAAGTATCAACATAGTCATACACACACACTGCAAACAATGAGTAGTGACCTGGGCAATATAAGAAACTAAATTATTTAAATCAAATTTATCCTTACAAGAAGAAACTGCAGGTAAAACATTCCTCATACTTTTGAGATTAGAACAAACTTTAAAATATGACCATGACACATTCTGAAAATCAAATTAGCAGAAGTATACACTTTTGCCCATATTTATCAACAATTTTCCCATCCTTATCAGAAAGAGTAGGACTGGAATTGACTACGTGCTTAGCAGGAGTGGGATCAACTAAAACTATAGGTGCTGGATCAGGTCTGGGAATAGTGTATAAAAACTTAAAAGACTGAGGAACTTTATGCATCTTATCTGCCTTTTTAGGGGCAGCTGGCTATCAGGAAAATTGCAGGCAGTAACACACACATGCTCTATAACACACAGGCAAGATGAATGGGTGTAAGCTCTGGAAATTCCTTTTTTAACACCTCATGGTATTTTCTGTGGAACTGAGAAACCACAGTGCTATTGCACTGAAAATACTGCCACATTCTAGTAAAAGTCTCAGAGAAAGAGAAAGTACAGTTTTGTACCTACCATAAATGTAGATGTTCGAGTGTATACCCTGCTGCAGTCATCACACTTGGGTTATCCTGCCGTCAGGCGGTCCCACAGTCGGCCCGAATTCCAAAGTCTTGGTCCGGCGTCGGTTGCTGTCGCTTCTTCCCTGACGTCAGTGCACCAGGGGTATATAAGGGGCATCCGACGCCATTTTCTTCAGTCTTTCTTGCCCCAGATGTCAGGTGCCCCCCTAAAAGGTGGACAGTAGATAGTACCAATAATAAAAGTGTAGCACAAACAAAACATCCCTCCAGCTATAAGCAAATACAGCACAAATGTTGTATCAGAATCCAAGGTATGGAAAGGTATTAGTTAGGTCAGAGGGGATGGAGGGAGGGTAACCTGGACTGCAGCAGGGTATACGCTTGAACATCTACATTTATGGTAGGTACAAAACTGTACTATGTTCATCGTGTTACCCTGCTGCAGTCATCACACTTGGGTTGAATCCCAAAGCTAAGGATGGGAGGTGGAGTCAAACAGGATTAGAGGAGGCTAGGAGGCCCTGCAAAACTGCAGTGGCGAAGCCAGCTCTAGTCTTAGAGTAAAGTGGTAAGTGATAGTGTTTGGTGAAGGTGTGTACTGGTGAAGGTGTGTACTGAACTCCAAGTTGCAGCTTCCAGAATATCCTTGGTTGTCACCCCCCTGAGGAAGGCTGTAGATGTAGCTGCTGCCCTGGTAGAGTGGGGCCTTATGCTAGCAGGAACTGGTTTTCCATGGTGGGTGTAGAAAAAACGTATGCAATGTCCTATCCATTTGGAAATGGTCTGTTTTGAGATAGCCTTTCCTTGTGATGCTGTAGCATAGGATACAAAAAGCTGATCAGATTTTCTGAAGACTTTAGTTTTATCCAAATAGTAGTGTAGCTGCCTGTGAATGTCCAAGGAATGCAGGAGTCTTTCTCCTTTGTTCTGTGGATTTGGAAAGAAAGTGGGTAAATTGATGGTTTGATTTAGAGCCACACTGGATACCACCTTAGGCATAAAAGAGGGGTTAGTTCGTAGAAAAACTCTGTCTTGATGAAAAATGAGGAAAGGCTCTACTGCCATAAGTGCCTGAAGCTCTGAGACTCTTCTGGCTGAAGTAATCGCTAGCAGCAGGGCAGTCTTCCATGATATAAACTTTAAGTCAGCTGAGAAAGCTGGCTCAAAAGGAGGTAATGTAAGTTTTTCCAGAACAAAATTGATGTCCCAAGTTGGTGTTGGTGCTCTCCTGGGAGGCCTAATGTTTTTGGCCCCTCTGAGAAACTGCCTTAGAAGTGGATGTGAAAATAAGGGAGGATCCGTGTTGTAGTGAGCTGAAATAGCTGAGGCGTGGATCTTAATAGATGAAAAAGAAAGCCCTTTGTGTAACATTTCAGTTAGATATTGTAGAATCTGAGGTATGTCCGGCTGAAGGGTATTTTGGCCTTTAGCTTGGTTCCAGGCGCAAAACCTTTTCCATTTGCCTGAGTAGGCTTTCCTGGTGCTGGGCCTCTTGGCCTCCAGAATTACATCCATAACAGCTTGTGAAAGAGGAGATGGCTGGTTGCTTAGGGGATTTGCCATGCAGCCAAATTTAAGGTTTTGAGCTGGCTGTGTAGAATGTGACTGTCTTGCTGTACCAGTGCTGGCGTGGCCAGTCTGGGGCAATGAGCATCATTCGGGGTCTGTCCAACCTGACTTTCAGCAGCATCTTTTTGAGAAGGGGCAATGGAGGGAAGGCATATACTGTCAGCATTTTCCAACTGAATGAGAGTGCGTCCACTTTCCAAGCTTGATGGTGAAATGTCCTTGTGCAAAATTTTGGTAGCTGATAGTTTTGGGGGCTGGCAAGCAGGTCTATGTCTGGGAGCCCCCATTTTTGAGTTATCATTGCAAATACTTGTGGATCCAGTTTCCACTCGTGGGGATCCTTGATGTTTCTGCTTAGGTCGTCTGCCAATGTGTTCTTTTTTCCTGGCAGGAATTGAGCTTGTAATTGAACTTGGTACGCCAGTGCTGTGTTCCACAAGGTCATTGTTTGCCTGCATAGAGGGTAGGAGTGTGTAAAGCCTTGTTTGTTTATGCACCACATTACTGTGGTGTTGTCTGTCCTTATTATAAGCTGTCCTGGATGTAAGAGGTCCTTGAAGGCTGTCAGGGCATTCTGTACAGCGAGCATTTCTTTTTGATTGATGTGCAGATTTCTTTGATCTGCAATCCATATGCCTTGAACGCATCATCCTGCCATGTGTGCCCCCCCAGGCATAGTCCGATGCATCTGTTGTCATAATTTGCCTGGCTGGGGGTAAGGTGAAAGGCTGACCCTTGTTGAGGTGACATGCCTGTGATGACCATAGAAACTTCTGTTGAAGGCAGGGAATGAGAGGTATCATTGTTTCCAAGCTGTGGCTGTGTTGAGTCCATACGCTTTTTAGGTACCATTGTAATTTCCTCATATGCAGTTTTGCAAATGGTATTAGTAGTATGCAAGATGCCATGAAGCCCAAGGCCTGCAGAATTTTTCTTGCAGGGAGTTGGGTCTTTGTTGCCATTGTTTTGAAGTAATAAGTCAGTTGTAGTAGTTTGCCTGGCGTCAGATAAGCCATCTGGGCCGTTGTATTCAAACTGGCACCCAAGAATGTCATATTTTGTGAGGGCACTAGTTTTGATTTCTTTTCGTTTACTGTGTACCCTAGGCAACTTAAAAGATGTTTTACAAAAGCAAGATGTTGTAAGAGAATGTCCTTCCTTTCTGCTTGGATGAGGCAGTCGTCCAGGTATGGATATATTTAAATTCCTCTTTGTCCGCAGTATGCAATTACTAGTGCCAGGCATTTTGTGAAGACCCTGGGCGCAGTAGATAAGCCAAAGGGCAGTGCAGAGAATTGGTAATGGGTTGAACCTGCAATAAAACGGAGGTATCTTCTGCAATTTTGTATGATAGGGACATGCAGGTATGCCTCCTTGAGGTCCAACGTTACTAGCCAAGCTTTCCTGCCCAACATGGGAAGAAGCTGCTGTAGTGTTAGCATCTTGAATTTGGGTACTTGAAAGAAGGTATTTAGAATTGAAAGGTCCAGTATGGGTCTCCAAGCATTGTCCTTTCTAGGGACTAGAAAGAGCCTTGAGTAAAATCCTTGGCCTTGCTCCTGTGTAGGTACCAGTTGAATGGCTCTCATGTCCATGAGAGCTGTAATTTGTTTTTGTGCCTCTGCCCATTGATTTTGTGGCAGGTCTGGCATTCCTTTTATCCTTGGCAAGGTGTGGAAATGGAATCTGTATCCTTGTGAGATAATGTCTAGGACCCATTTGTCTTTTGTGATGATACGCCAGTTGTCTGCAAAAAGTGCTAATTTTCCTCCCAAGGGAGCTGCCAAGAGAGTTTTGCTTGGCAGTTTGAGGGTTAAGTCATTGTGTTTGCCTTCTAGTAGTTTGGGGCCTGTCTTCTCCTCCCTTCTGTGTTGCAGTGCCCCATTGGTGAGGTTTGTAAGGGATTTGTGCTTGTCCTCTGCCCCTTGGGCGCCTGTATTTACCCCTCTGTGGTCCGTCAGAAGCTGGAAAGGACCAACTTTTTGTTGGCCAATTTCTGCTGAAGCGTGGGGGTTGTACCTGTAAGAAATCTTTGACCGTCTGCATAGATTTTGCCTTATCCTCCATTTTCTTCAAAACCTCTTCTGCTTTAGCCCCAAATAAGACATCCTGCTGTAAGGGTGCATCTAGTAACTTTGCTTTAACATGATCAGGCAGAGTTTGTTCCTTTAGCCAAGCATGCCTACGTATAACAGACCCAGCAACAGCTGCTATACAGGAAGCTTCCAAGGAATCAAATCCACATTGTAAAGTATGTTTGCCCACCTGTTCAGCTGCTTGCAACATATCCTGCATTTCCTTGATTTTAGACTGTTGAGGGTGCGTGCTCATCTTTTGTTTTATTTGAGACATTAGGAATTGTTGGTATTTAAGCATGTGAAATTGACAACTTAGTGCTCTCATAGCTAGAGTAGCTGAGGTGTAAACCTTCTTCCCCCACCTATCTAGTGCTCTGGAGTCCCTTTCAGAGGGTATAGGATTTTTAGCCATAGAAGCCTTAGCTCCTTTGGGACCCTGGGAGATTGTCTCTGGATCAGCAACAGGGCTTTTGTAAAGGAATTTGTGCGAGTCAGGCACTCTATAGTATCTATCTGGCTTGGCTGGAGCTGGAGGCAGAGAATCTGGATTTAGACTAGATTCTATGTAAACATCACTCACAATGTCTAAAACTGGGGGGATAGCAAGAGGTCTGTGCTGGGGGAGTAAAAGAAACTCTCGGAGCCTTTTCTTTGAGTCGAAGTAGTCCTGACCTTCCCAGTGGAAATGTTCCCTCATGGTATGTAAGGTTTCCCCAAAGGAATAATCTTCAGGGGGAGAAGCTGAGGGAATGGAATCTTCAGCATCAGAATCTTCATAAGGGGGAAAGGAGAAATCCTGTTCCTCCGAGGAGCCTGAGGAAATAGACACTTGATCAGAGGAGGCATAATCCTCCTCTTGTCTAGGCCTTTTGTCGGGGGGGGGGGTTGGGAACCCCTGATCAAAGAAATCATCTGTTTCTCAGGCATGGGGCCTTGAACTGGAGACTGAAGTGCAGTCTTTTTTGGTTTTAGAGGAGTCTTAAGCTTAGCATAAGATTTTATGGTGAGAGTAGTCAGTCTGAAGACACCTTCTGAAACTGAAGGTGTTTCTACAGCACCGGCTTCTCCTTCCGCAATGTCGTCGGTAGGGCCTAAAGAAAAAGGCTGCGTCGGCCTAGAACTCTCTTCTAGAGAATCCGAAGCAGTCTGGGATTCCAATTCTGTGGTAGTCAGGGGCTGCGTAGGCGCCTCACTGAAAACCGGAGAACTGGCGACTGGCCCAGCCGAGGCCTCGGAGTCTGGCTTGGATCTAGGCTGCCTGTCTTTATCTTTGCGTTTTTTATGCACGCCGGTAATCGGTTGCTCCTACGGCATAGTGTAATTAAATTTCCTACCAAAGTAGTGTCGTGCGAAATCAAAGCGTCGCTTTATAGTTCGCTTATTGAACCTAGCACAAAACCGACAACCAGTGACGTCGTGGTCTGGGCCTAGGCAAGGTACACAATAAGAATGAAAGTCCTTATGAGGTATTTGTTTCCACAAGAAATGCAATTATTAACTTTTTCTGACATCGGACTGAGGCAAGAAAAGGTTCCCCAACGGGGTACTTAGCTTTGAAGACTTCGGACTGAAACTCGATTCGAAAATCTCAGGTGTCGGCCGACCGGCACTTGCGAACTGCTTCTGCTTCGGGCACCGCTCGGCAAGAAAGACCGACGAAAATGGCGTCGGATGCCCCTTATATACCCCTGGCGCACTGACATCAGGGAAGAAGCGACAGCAACCGACGCCGGACCAAGACTTTGGAATTCGGGCCGACTGTGGGACCGCCTGACGGCAGGATAACCCAAGTGTGATGACTGCAGCAGGGTAACACGATGAACATCCCCAGCACAGGAAGAACCAGAAACAAAGCTCTCCTCGGAGTCTGACAGAAATCTGAGGAGAAAACTCTGCATCTGTCCATTTATCTTCCTGTTCAATTTCAGAATCTTGACTCTCTTCAGGAAGAGAGGAATCCCTCTTTCTTTTACCATAAATTACTTTTCTGTTTATTTTTGTCAAGAAAAATTGGGCCAACAGTGTTACTACTGGCAGCAGCAGCAGCTTCCCCAGGGATGGGTACAGCATTCTGGCACAACAGAGACACCTTTCCTGTTCCTTTCCCAGGACTGACAAGAGTGGCTCTTCCTTGCTCACCGAGGGGACCCCAACAGATGCAGAGGACATGGCTAAACCCTGGTCCAGAGTGGCTGTAGGCACTATACCAGAGGTGTCAGGGTTAAAAATGACTGGTCAGAGGTACAACAAATGGCCACAGCAAAGTCGCCTAATCGACAGGAGCATGATGTGTACAAGTCTATATCATAACCATAAAAATTCCTTGAGGTATTGACATGCGTCAGCAATTGGTAAATCTGGGGTAAGCTTGGCTAGGCTTAAAATGACTTTTGGGCTTATAGCTTAGCAATCACCTATGAAACTACAAATCTATGAATTGAGAAATCATGTGCTAAAGGAAGAGAAGCAGTCGATAATCTGCTCTCTATGATGCTAGAATGAAGAAGTCCAGCTTGTATTCAGTAGCTTACAGACTGACGAGGGGTGACATATGTATGGTACATAGGCTAAGAGAGGATGCAGCAATAAGAAATTTATTTGGGAGTTAAGATTATAAATCAGCATAATAAGATCTGCTGGCTCTTGTTGTAGCAAGGTATTTTACAAATGTTAAGCAGAATTATTTTTCAATCCAGACAACTATGTTTTGGAAAAAGTTACTGATGAATACAAGATGACAAACTCAGGTCCTCTGAGCATGTGTAAATCTTTACTGGATGGCTGCAACAGCCAGAGAAGTATCGGAGAGAACTGTTAGGAATAAGGCATATTAATGACAAGTGCCATGAGCAACTGAATTACAGCACTTTTCAGCCTTAGAAGAACAAGTACTGTGCTTAAAGTGCAGATTCTCAGAAACTGCTGAAATAGAAAAGACTCCCTTTGAAATGCAACACTAGTCTCTGCCCTAGACAACTGATACCCTCAATGTAAGAGGCATGCAGATAAAGTTGCATTAATTGCTATAATTAATACAAGAACAGCTACAAGTGGGAAGAAGAAACACTATGCATGTCACTATTATGACAGGGAACAAATCACTATATACTTGCTTTCTTTGGGGACAGATAGAGCATGTCAAGTCAATGCTATGCAAGAGGTTCAGTAAAGGGATAACATCTGTAACTATTATAGCATGGATATACAAAAATGGATTTTGGCAAGCAAGAGTACCACCATCTGCTCTGTGAACATCACAATTAGATGAATATGTCTTTACAACAACCTGCTGTAACAGGGTTCAGCATCAGATGTTCAACAAACTCGTATTTCACTATAACAAATAGTCTCTGTTGGTATTCCACAAGGCTCAAGACTTGGCTCCATTCCGTTTAACATTTTCACAAATAAACTTCACAATGTTGCCAAACTTGCCACTTGCTTACAATATGCTGATGATTCAATGATTATCTTCTCTGCCACTTAGCTAAACTTCAGAAGATCACCCACAACTCTTAATGTCACTGAATTCTGGCTTAAAAACTCTCAAATTACTTCTTGACCTTAACAAAACCAAAGGCATGCTCTTCACCCTAAAACAGTTCATACTTTCATAGTATAGTACTAGGCTATCTGCCCTGGGGCATTTGTAAGCCTAGCCATAGTGATGTGGCTTTTGCCACCCCATGAAATGGTACAAAAAATGTACAGAATAAATTTAGAATACTGTGCCTCTGTCTAGTAGTGACACAATGAAGGTCCCCTTATATAATAGAATTAGTTTACTGTGCCCCTGTCTAGCAGTGACACAGATGTGACAGAAACTTAACCAGAAACAGTTCCTTAACCAGAAGCATGCATTTCACATTTCCTCATGCAACAACCCAACACTCAAAACAGTAAGTCAGGCCAAGCTACCAGGGGTTGTACTTAAGGACAGCCTTAAGTTTGACTACCTTACACTACAAGCCATTAGTAAAATTCATCAAAAACTTGTCTCCCTATACAAGGCCAAGCAATGTTTAACAGACACCGCAAGGACTTTCTTAACATCATCCTACCTTTTTTCAGCACTACTATATTCTTCCACTATTCTAACAAACATCTGCACTACTTATACATCTAAACTGGCTTCATGCTACTATGAAGTAGCTAAATTCGCAACCATCTTTTCTTGTAAAACACATCTTTGCCTTGCAACTACCAAATCAACTTGCAACTTTTCACTGTTTATACTCCCTTCACAAATGCCCAGCATTAGTATACACTCAATTGTACTAATCTCCTAACTAGAAACTTCTGTTCAAGCAATAAACTCCAAGTACCTATCAGTAAATCATATAACACTGCTGGAAATTCCCTCTATTCTCATTATGTACCCAAACCATGGAATGACATTCCCTACTAAACAGACAGAAAAGGTAAACAACTTCAAAACCTTGCTCAAGCAGCATCTATGCCAATCCTTGCTCTGCTTACCTTACTCACCGGGTAAGTTGTTTTCACTGCATGAACTCAAACCTCCTCTTCATCTGATACTTTTCTGCTCTCCACCAGTCTAACCATTACATGCATCCTTATACATTTTAGCAGACAGCTCTGCTATAACCCTTTCTCCACCCACTAGGTAAAATACTACCCACCTTTCTTTCATATGCTCTTAACTGTTCATTCTGTTTCTCTCCCCACCTTCACTATCTCACATAACATTAACTATAACCCCTGTAATGTCTCAACATAACAGTTCTCAGCCTTGTAAATATATTGGTATACAACTGTATAATTGTTGCCAATGAATATATGTGTATAAGGTGTTGTCACTGAACCAATTTTAACTGCTGCTGTAAAAATTCTACTAATTATGCATTCATGTAATTTTTGTGGAGCTTTTCTCCTTGGGTCTCCTCTCCTTTGAAAGTGGCCACTGAACTTTCCTAATCAACAAAAATAAACAAATAAATATCACTTTTAGAAGTATCTCAAATAAATCTACTAACAATTACTGTTGCAGTACAACAGTCAATATGTAATACTGACTATTGTACTGCAATATTTTATATATATATATATATATATATATACATATTTATTATCAGTTACCTTGATGCTTTGGGGAAAAAACAAAAGCCAAAGCTTACACATTCATTAAGCAGTCAACAAAACAAATACAAAAATTATCCAGAAATTATCCCATGTTTATAAAACAACCCAATTCCAAAGAACAAGAGGGTGTTAATTTTTTAAATTGTTGCTGTTATTAAAACTGTGTAGAGGTGGTCAACTGAAGTCCCCTCCTGGACACTGAAACTATGACTGTAGCCTTACTGAATATAGGGTTTCTGCATTTTAAAGGTAGGAAAACATTAAATGTCACTGTGGTAGAAATAAGGGGTGCTAGGGCAGAAGTAGGTGAAAAACAGAAATTCTGAAATACACATGCCTATGTGGGGCACATTCTACTGAACACTACTGAAATTTTATTATCACAAAAAAATCTATAAATGCTATACAGAAGTTAACCCTCAAAGAAAGTTAGATACAATGCATCTGTACATTACAGAATGATCCGATATGAAAAAGGAAAATAAATGGAATCAAAAATGCTGACATACAATACAAATATTTACAATAAAAGAGAATAAAAAAGCTGATGTATAAAAATAAATGTTAACACATTTTAAGAAGCTACTCTAAAAGCGTTAAGCTTGATCATCATCATCTGCACCTAGACGTAGTCCGTCTGGGTCACAGAATAACTATGCAATGGCATCAGGCTGGAAAGTACATTCTCTCTCTCTATATATTTTTTTTCTGATGCAACTCAGATGTATTCAACATTTGAGTAGCTTGCGCCCATTAGTTAGAGCTATTTCCTGCACCAATATATTCCTTCTTGTCTAGCCTCCAGTTTAGAGTCATATGTCATATACACCATACTTATAGGCAAATATTACAAAAAGCATACAGTGTAAAGGAGTCTGAATGGAGAGATGATAAAATCAGCATGAAAAGGAGAGTAGCATTGCTAGAATTGAATTTATCCTCAAGTTGTGGTAAGCACCTTCACGTGGTGGACCTGTTTTCACAAAATCTCACCAAGGATATCACAGACACAAGTAGGTTATAAAATAAAAAAGACAGCTGGGTACACAAGACCCAGGATAAAAAAAAGTGACCAAATGTGGTATGTGCACTGCTGCCTGGACTGGAAGAAATGATAGTGTAGAATCCTCAAGACATGGAAATGTGCCTATAATGGAGTTAGGCCAGGATAAAGGGGAAGATGCCCCCCCCCCCGATGTAGAAAGTAGTAGGCCACAACAGCTCTCAGGCCAAAAAGACAGCCATAAAGATGACCGTGCGGACTACTGAGGATAAGGAATAAAGGACGCACTGTTACTATTATACAAGAAGCCGAGCTTTTCCAGATAGAAGATATTCAAAACAAAATGAGAAAGAAATTAGAGGAAAAATGCTTACACAAGAAAAACTGTCTAAAGCTTCAAATGCAAATTTGTGCTCATTAATGCAATAGATCCATGAAAAGACATTACATAGATTAAAAACAAAAAAAAAACAAACTTTGGTCCACTTGGGAAAAAAAGAGACAGAGGAATTTCGAAAATATAAAGAAAAACTCTAGAGATGTTTTTAAAGGTATAAAAAAGAAAAACGTGGAAAAGAAAAACAAATCTGACATGGTGCAATATTGCTAATCAATACAAAAAAGGCAGATCCAAATATATTTGAAGAGAAATACAGACAAAGGCATCCAGATAGAAAATTTCACAATATAAAAAATAAGAAAGCAAAGGGGGAAAGTATAAAAGGATTAGTCATGGAGAAGTTAAAGAACTAGAAACAAATTACAGATTACCTGCAAAGCAATGGATTTAGTATAGAAAATCCAACTCTGGTAACGTCACACAGCATGATGAAACAATGAGTCCCCAAATTAAGGAGAAACAGGTGGAACAGGAATTATCTGATCACTTGCCCCCATGAAGATGCTCTGGAGCCTTTAGTATGAACTTTAGCTGGAGTTGCAAAGCAAGGGGAGAAGAAGGAAACAGTGGCAACTTTGATGCAGTCAATGTTATGGAGTGATAGGACAGTGACTTTTCATACAAAAGAGCCCATAGTAAACAGAGCAAAGAATATGCCCTCAGTTTATAAGAAAAAGATCTAAGGAAAGAATTGCTTGATTTAATAGAGTTGGATAGACATACTAAGATCAATGAAAGAAACAGATTACAGAAAGTAAGAAAGACCCAAAATGTTAAAAGTCTGATCAAACAGATGAACACAGTAATCAAGACTATTAAGAAGAATTCAGGTGATGTAACAGAAGTAAATAGGATTACTGTGTAGCTAATTTAACAACAGATAAAGTCTTACCACAAAAATGCAGAATAATAAGGGAAAAGAAGGGAAGAAATAAAATGCCATCATGGAAGCACTGAATACAGAAAACTATATAACAATTAAGACAAGAAGTGTCACTGTAAGAAGAGTATAAAAGAGGGAACAGATCAACAAAAACACATAGAAAGACAGACGTGATAAAAGCAATGCACATTATCAGAACGGACCAGGATCTAACAATCACTATTGCAAGTAATAAACTAAGGATATCAGCACTGGCAGAAAAATATAAATGAAGGAAAAGTACAAAATAAGCAACTCAACTGATGATCCAAAAGTTTTATAAAGAAATGGGAAACTAAGCAAAAGGAATGGATAAACTACCAAAAAAGAGGAAACAGATTTTGGAGAAATATCTATGAAGACTCTGTGGAACATAGCAAAAATGCTGAATGGATAGCAGTACTAAAAGAAACAGTAAGACGTTCAAATGCATATGAAATGGAATAAAGAAATGGCTAGTGAAATTGAATCAAAATTAAGAAAAGTTCTTAATTGCAAAACCCCAGGCCCTGATGCACTAAATGCATCTGGCTAAAAGTATTATCATCTTTACGCAAAGATTTTGCCCAGAGTAAGAGCTATTTATATGTGCATTGCACATGCACACACACACCAATCTGGTTAACAACAGGAAAAACAATAGTCCTCAAGCGTGAACCTGCAAGCCATCCTAAAAACTGCAGACCAACAACTTGCCTTCTGATGATGTACAGACTATATAACTGAAATGATGCCAACAGAGTTTATAGTCATTTTGACGGGAAAAGGTGTATATTCATTTAGAAGGAAAAAGGGGAAGAATTACGTATAGCATGGTTAGGTTACAAAAAAATGCATTTGACAGCATCCCACATTCATGGATAAAGGAATGCTTGCAGAGGTACAAGATGCACCCTACATTGATCAATTACATTACAGTGACCATGAAACAGTGGCAACCCATTTTACTGCTAAGCCATGATAAAGGACAAATTATTATGCCAGAGATAAAAATTCAAAGAGGGATATTCCAGTGTGACTTTGTCACCGCTGCTCTTTTGTCTTGCCCTTAATCCATTAAACTTAACAGATTAGGCCATAGTTACAATTTAGCTCCCAGAAAACATGCAAGTGTAAAGACTTATCTTTATGTGGATGTCTTTAAACTGTATAGTTTATAAGATGAAGAGATGAAAGCACAAATGCAAGTGGTTAAAGCTTTCTCAGATAATAAAAAAAGCAATTTGTTCTTGATAAATGTGCAAAAGTAACATTTAAAACAGGAGAGCTGCAGCATCATGAAAACATCATTCTGGCATAGGAATGTAATATAAAAACGAGCAGAAGGGAGTGTATAAATATTTAGGAACTGATGAAGGACCAACAACAAAAACACGAACAAATGTGAACAAAACTCAGTAAGAAATATTTTAGAAGATTAAAGCTAATAGTGAAAAAAGTCCTGACATCGAACAAGTCCAAGTTATAAACCAATTTGCTCTTTCTGTTCTAACATACAGTTTTGGGGTGATTGGACCCAAAAGGTATTGGATGAGTTGGAAAGGAAAACAAGAAAAAATGCTTCATACTTATCAAATGAAACATAAAAGTCACTGCATTCAAGATTAAATACTCCTCATTCTGAAGGAGGTATGGGCCTCCTCAAAACTGATTGCATATATATAGATCTGCAATCATGGGACTGCATACATATCTGCTGACCTCACCAGATCCAAACATAGTGAAAGCTTTAAAACATGAGGAAAAGTAGTTTAAGATGGCTTCTCTGCTTAATTTCGCAAAAGCATCTCGCTGTCACGCGGGAATAAAAATCAAACCAAAGTAGAAAAAAAAAAAGACAGGCAGCAACTGAATGAGCCAAAAAACAAAAAGAAAGAATATAAGAAGGCAAGAAACATCAAAAGACATAACTACTGTGGCAAGTACATAAATCTCATGGTACTTCCTCATGTCAATCATGATTTGATGCAGAAATGGTTAAGGAGAGGTGAATTTAAACCAAAAGAAGAAAGGTTAATATTGGCAGCCCAAGACAGCGAACTACTTACACGTTGGTTTACAAAGTCCATTGAACCATGTCGGAGAAACAGATAAAAGCAGGCTCTGTAAAACAGAAATGGAAACAGTTGCACATCTTGTTGCTGGGTCTGATACACTCATGGCAGAGGGTCTGTATACTGAAAGACATGATAATGTGGCAAAACTGTTGCATTGGGGATTGTGCAAACATTACGATATTAAAGTAGCTGAGAAGCACTGGAAACATTAGCTACAAAGCATTACAGAGAATGATGTTTATATCACATGGGATCACCCATTATCAACACTCCAGGAAAACAGATGCAAGAAAATCCAGATATGCCCTCCTTGTCATGGTTACTTAGTTACCTATCTGGAAGGCAACAAGCCATTAAATGGCAACAAACCTACTCAACCTTTCAACTAGTTACTACAGGTGTCCCTCAGGGCTCTATCCTGGGTCCTTTCCTATTTAATATATTTATTAATAACCTGTTCACCTCCACTCACCATGCTAGTTTAGTTCAGTAGGCAGGCAACTCAACATTAATATGTGCAACCTCAACAAAAAATAAGCTCCAAGACAATACCCAAAAAACTTTCTTCGCTGTAGAACCTAGCACAAAGAATAAAACCTCCTACTCAACCCCAAGACAAACAAGTTAATGCTTTTCATCTCAAAAAGTTGCCAAAATCAAAAGCAACCTTTTCCCATGCAGTCAGCAAATGATACTGTCATTGAAACTGTAACTCACAGCAATCTTCTAGCTGTTATTGTGACAACCCATCACTGGACCAGTAATCCAGGAGCCTCAATCCTCACCACTGGCAAAAGTGGGGGACGTACACTGGGATGATGATGATGAGGTACAGACAGTATTTCCAGATGCATCTGCATCAAATGCAATTTCCCTTAAGAGCACACAGAGAACACAGTCAGTCCAGGGCTGGTTTCTCCCTCTTTCTCCAGATCCCCAAATAAGACTCCCCACTGGCACAGCTATAGAGTTGAGACCTCAGCTGAGTGGCCAAGCGAAGACCTCCAAGCACCCTCTCTATCCAACCAGTGCTTTATATCCCTGCCAAAGTAGCTGATACACACCTGGGAAAAGCTGTCATAGGTTTACTAGCTATGCTCCCTTTTGCCCAGACTATAAGGTAGTTATTAACTGCCACCAGCCAACTTCTTATCAGCTACTTTAAGGCCCTCAACAAAGAGTGTCCAATCTTACTGTGTAATATTAATATTAATACAAATGGCAGTTTGACCAAGAGCAAGACTATTAGAAGTGGACCATACACCATCAAATAAATATGCAAGTACTCTCAAAATTTAAAATCTCTACACAGATCAGCCACAATGAAAGCTTTAAATATATATAGTAATAATAAAAAAAAAATACAAGAAAATACTCCATACATAAACAACATTGCAGGACAGTCTCAAATAAATAAAAATATCTAAACTAACCTTTGCTATATTCCTGACTATATATAAGAGAATTATACTATTCCCTAGTAAATTACTTCATCACAGCAAGGCAGATGTGTGGTGAATGGTTCTTGTCAAGTCCAACACAGAATACAGAATGCTCAGTCTCTCTGCGACTTTTGAGATAAATATCTCAAATATTACTGCTGGGATAGCTTGAAGAATGACATCATTTCTTGTCATCTGACTCTAGTCCCCAGGTGAAACCCCCACTGCTGGCAGCATGTAGCATCTACCTGTGAAAATACACAGACAAAGGTTTCTTCTCAGATCTTTGGCAGATGCTGGAAGTCTAAAACAATTGCATTCCTCCACATTTCAAGACCAGTAATTAGTCTACCCTAAACACAATACAGAAAGCTCCTTAGTACAGACATTATGTCTATGGCCTAGTCTATAAAGTAAATTAATTTCAGCCATTTTTCTGAAGTTAACCCCTTGTATTCCAGTTTCCACTTTTAAAATATATACATTTAAATATAGTTACAATAATGCATGTACATTTATGTTCTCTTCCAGCAGGGCACACTGTGGTTACATTTTAAGCACAAGCACTTTATAAAATACCTTTTTAACATACGTTTATACAGATCAGTTTGATATACAAAACAAACAGTTATAATACAGTTGTAAAAGAAGCATCTTATATAGATGTTGATATTCACAAATTGCATATAATTATATACAAAATTCCAAATAGCTGTGCTGGCAGTAATCCCCTTTGTCACAGTTATAATACATGATAATCTCAATTATGACTAGCATATATTGCACACCATTAAATCTACACACCAGAAACTAGACTCCCTTTATAGGGTCAATGGATTCCTTACAGACAGTGCAAGAAAAATTCTAGCCACCACCTTCTTACTGCCAACTGTCTTATATGCAGCTCCAATCTTAACCAACAAACAATACTTAAAGAGAGAAACTTGCCTCCTGTTACAACAAAATAGGTAAATTTGTCATCAGTCTCCCTCATAAGATTCACTATTGTCATAGCTTAAAGCAACTGAATTGGCAGAAACTGCACAACTACCTAACATATTCACAACTAACTACAGCACGCAAACTCTTTCATTCAGAAAAAATATCCTGCACTACAAAACTTATTACTGCCCTACTGTCCAGCAAGGGACATTCACAGATTCATAACACTGTTACTAGTCTAATGACCCAGAATACCTTTCTAAGCCTAGCTAAATTTTCTCGAAAGAATGATGTCCTGCATTCAAATAGAACATTGAGGGCCAGACATCAGTAAGCTACCTCTGTCCAAAGGGACATGGGTGCTAGGCCTGGTGTAAATGTCCTATTCCCCATCCATTTGTATAGGTTGTCCTTAAACTGGGTAATAGACAAACTCAGTTTCACATGGATGGGAAGCCTATTCCATAGGAAGGGCAGTCTTTGAGAGACATGGACCAGATTCAATAAACCTACACTAAGTGTACACGATATGTATTCAAGAATATTCTTACCACATTTTTTGTGCTTTCTAGTCACTCAGAAAGATGACAAGAAGTGTAGATGTAGTCTACACTTTGTGGTAACCTTTATGAATCTTTGTGAGTATTTAAAGTTGCAATGCAAGAATATCAGTAAAAACTAAAAATCAGAGGAAGAAGATGCGAGTTAAGTCTGTTTTGTCTGTTCACTCAGAACGGCGCACATTTAGTGTAGGCGTTACTGAATCCCAGGGATATCTGTCAATGCAGCACGTTCTGTTTATGTCACAGACAAAATTCAGGTCCTTAGACCTTGTATTCCATTTTAGTAAAAATTCTTACTACTCACAAATGAGTCAAATAAAGTTGTAGGACACACACTCTACTCCCAATACAGTGCAAAACTCTGGAATTGTATCCCACACAAATAAACTCTCTGACAAACTCAATAGTTTTAAACCACTGCTTAAACAACATCTTAACCAACCCTAGTCCTGTGCATGCTCATCACAAGGTTAAGACTTTGTGCTCACTGTACAATACTCTCCTTAAACAGAACACTCTCAAACTCTCACTGAAATGACAAAACAGTTTTTATACATAACTGCTGCCTGTACAATCCACTAAGCTGCATGTGGGCTCTCTCTTTAGTAACTTCTACCTCTGGAAAATTTTAGAACGTATAACGTAATTACTACATGTCTATAAATCTAAATAGAAATGTAACTTTGCTGTGTTTAACTGGAAGTATAACGCAATGTAAACAAATGGAGCTTTTCTCCCTGGTTATCCGCTAAAAATGAGTATTACCCAGTTGGACTTTCTTGGTAAACAAAGGCAAGTAAATAAATAAATAAATAAACAAACAAATAAATATAATAGTCAATGAAAAGAAGACAAAAGTAGCATTGATCATTGAAACTGCTATACCCAGTGATTACAGTGAGTTACGTACAGACACACAAAGTCATAAAATACCAGGATATGCAGGCAGAAATGACAGCAATGTGGAAGAAAGATACCCAGACAGTTCCAACAGTAGCAGAGCAACGGGTCTCATAAAAAGAATTTGCAGTTGCATTTAGATATGCTAGCGATACATGTAACTCCATATGAACTGCAGGAGGAGTCAGTTCTGGGCACAATGTGGGTGCTGCAAAGAGCACTTCTAGCTAAGCTCAAAGACTGAAACAATACTAATTTCATAAACTTTAATCATACCTTGACATGAGAAAGGGGTCCATTTCTGTCATGGTACTGGAAACCCAAAAGGCTTGGAGAAATTAAACTGTGTAAAACAGTTTAAGACTCATCCCAAAACTACACAAGACCACAAAAAGATACAACTGCTTTAGGTACATTCCACGAAGCAAGTTGTTGGAGAAAGATGTGTAACTGGTTTACTTTACAAATATACTAAAATAAGCTGCATCCCCTTCTCTAAACAGTCAGCTATTTTTTGACACACACTGCCCCCACTGCCTATTGATCATTAGCTCCCTCCTGGCCAATAGGCCCATTCATTCTTCATCATCAGAGTGAGAATTATACAGGAGGAGCCATCATACAGACATTCTTCAGGGGTGGTTCAAGGCTTTTCTTCTTAAGCCTTAAAGTTTGCCCAGGTGTATACTCTGTTAGTAGAGTAGAAAGGGGATGTGCAATAGACTGACTGCATTGGATGCCCTTCACTTCTGCAAGGCACATTTCCAACAAGCAGCCCTGCTCCCTTCCTTTAGGCACAGGAGGTGATTTCCATAGTATCCATCTGAGAAATCACACCTCCCTGTGTGCTCTGCTAGTGGTGGCTACCCTTCCCCCAAGAAGGGGCAAGTAGGCCATGTCTCTTTACTCCTGTCCTTCCCAGTCTGGCAGCTCTACTGCCATGGTCACTATTAAATCCTTGGCCACCTGGGTTGCGGTAAAAGCTTCATCCCTATATGCCATGGAACCAGGCCACACACACACAGCTTTTTGCATTACTTTGGTAAAACAGACAGAATGACACAGACTTGGAACAACTGAATGGATGCTTTAAGAACTCAGCTCCTTACCTGACTTTGCCAATTCATTGTCACCTGATAGTATTACCAACTCTCTCCCCTCCTAAAAGAAGGTGCATACATTTAAATTTCTCATTACAACTACAGGATAGATGTTTTTCTTCTGTGCTACAGCAGTAGCAGAGGCCTTTGCAAAAAAAATGTTAACTTGACAGCTGTACTCCTTTTTTTAAGGGCAAACATTTGTTTGTAAAATACAAGGAAAAATGGTTTTACATGGCATACATAAAATTTACAGCTACAAACTTATGACAAAAGGTGATGCTGTCTGATGAGATACTAAGCACAATTCCAACTCTAACTGTATGAAGAAACTGATTTGTCTCAAGTTTACTCTTCATTCATAGAGATCAAAGGTTGAATGCAACAAAAAAATTGCCAATCGATCAAAAAGGCATTCTTTCACAGATAATCAGTTTTCTTCTAGAGTTATTTACATTTGCTGCCCTTGCACAGAATACCTTACATGATCGTTCAAGTTCCCCTTTGTGAAACACAATTTGATTCAACCACGTACTTCCAGATTATGCAAATGTGACCTCTTCTAGGGCTTTACAATAACATCATTTATAAAGAATGTAGGCAATACAGCAGAATGAAAGAAAAACAAAGTGTACATATTTGTTAAATGTACATAGTAACAAAATTAATTTTATTTACATTCTCACAAAAACCTTGTGGAGAAATAAGGATGCACAATTTTGTTTAAGGAAATTTCAGAAATCACCTCTGGGAGAAAATATAGACTTGTTTGGTAGGGAGACTATCACTATGGACATCAAATATGGACCTTTACATAAGGCAAAATCTGATTGACAAAAAACAAGTGGTCTAAATGATGGAAACATAAGAGTTTTAAGGGTATGTTTCAAGTTCCAAGGAAGGACTGATGTTCTGACAGAATACTTCAAATACAGGAACCCTTTAAGGCACTTCCTGATTAATCTATTATATTACAGCTCTTGCTCACCACTAGGTCACAAAACACCAACAAGAAAGTTATGTCCTACTTCATAGGACAGTAGCTCATCACTATATCTGTATTTTTCTGTAAGGATAAGGGTGGGCCTATTGTCATCATGGATGCTAGCAAATATGAACATGCTATGCTTAACATGTTATGTGATGTTAGTTTCTATACAAAGATTACTCGTACAAAGATTGATATAATGATGCACCAGATTAAATTGAAATTGGATGCATTATTGAGTGAAGGCTCCATAACTAAGGAATTACAGGATTACTTCCTTATAGAACATCCTCTTATTCCCTGTATACAGGGGTTACCCAAGATTCACAAGGATAAAATCTGTACAACAATGAGACTGATGGTCTCTGGGAGAGGGTGGTCCACGGAGTCCATCTCCATATATATATATATATATATATAAAGAAGAATCTGAGACCCTTACTTAATGAGGTACCACAGGTACTAAGAGATACTGAACATTTTTAACTGACTTATTTGAACACGTGCAAGTACTGAGTGATAGGGATAGTTGCATCTTGGTCACCATGGATGTAGTATCACTTTTCAACGTGATTCTGAATGATTCGGGTATAGATAGCATAGAGAGGTTTCTTGGGACATACTCTAGAGTTTTGAAGCCAGACAGATCAAACTCATCAAGGATTTGCTTGAGCTAGTGTTATGTTATAATGTATTTTTATTTGGGGATGTGTTTTATTGGCAGAACAATGGCGTAGCTATGGGCAATTCGTGTGCCAATAGCTACACCAATGCTGTAATGGTGGTCTGGGAATCTGAATATATGTTAAGAAGTCATTTTAGCAAATACATCTTTTTTCAGAAGGTTTGTAGATGACCTTTTTATTGTGTGGAGTGGAACTATGCAACAGTTAACCGAATTTATCAAGTATGTTAATGAAAGCACTGCATTTGTAAGGTTCACATTTACATACTCTGACAAGGTCATACATTTTCTGGATGTGGCAGTTCTGGTAGATGAGAATAATAGACTGTGCACGAAACAATACAGGGATCCATGTCATGTCAAAAGTTTACTATCATATGACAGTGTGCACCCCCCCATATATTTTCAAGAGTGTGGTACGGAACCAGGCTTTAAGAGTCTCTAGACTCAATGGGAAGGAGTCTGTCTTCTTGAGATGTACTGAAGGTATTACCAATGAATTGATGGAGAGGGGCTATGATGGCCAGATGGTGAAGAATAATGTAGAAGAGGTAACCAGACTCAGAGATTCAGTGGCACAACCATATTTCTCTAAGAGGAAGGTCACTAGGAAAGCTAGTAACAAAGGGATGCTCAGGATGCCCTTATATTATTCACTTGATGTACAGACCTACATGGGCATAGTTAGGAAAAATTGGGGAATTCTGACGTCTGATAAGGGTGTCAGTAACATTCTAGAACAATAACCTCAATTTTGTTCAGGAATGAGCTCTCCCTTAAAAGAAAGTTATGTTTCCCAAGGAGTATGGCTAAAGCCTTAGAAAATGGAGGTCTGACTATGTGTAGGCATTGTAATTTTTGTAGTTACTTGGACATTAGTACCAAGTTTATGCATCCAGATGAAAAAAGACAGTATAATTTTAATGTTTCTACTTCATGTAACACCAAACATGTAGTGTATCTTGCCCATTGTTTGAAATATTTGAAATTTTATGCTGGTAAAACTAACAGTGTTTAAAGACCGGATTAGGAAACGTGTACCACACATTAATAGAAAGGACAGAGTAAGTGCACTATCTAAATATGTTGGTGCGGCTGACGATGAACATACTTTTAAATTTCTTGTAATAGGGAGGGTGTATGAAAGTATCAGGGGCGGCGATGTCCGCAACAAGACAGAGGCTTTGGAAGCCAAATGGATTGTAAGGCTTAAGGCAGACAGTGGACATGGCCTGAATGACTATGTACCCCTGAAGCCTATATTAAAGAAAAAGCCCCTCTTTAGATGAATTTTGTGTATTTCTTGCATTTATTCTTATTGGAAAAGTCAGTTTTTTTTATGTATGTGTTCTTTATACGAAGTTTTATATATGTATTTTTGTATGAAATTATTCTGAATATATTGCTGTTATTTTTCATAAGAGAGTGATTACAATTACATATAAGGTATATATGTATGTATGGCTTTAAATATTTGGGTCATGTGATTATCTAATAGCATGTGACTAGTGCTTTCGGAGTATAAAATGAAGGTTAAGATGCAACATATTTACATCTGATGAAGTGGGGTACACACCTACGAAAGGGTCTATATTAGACCACCGAACATTCAAAATTTCGAGTGTTCTAATATCGAACCCTATGAATCGAAAATTTAAAACATTGAACATTCAGAACAGCACATTTTTTCCTAGGGAAAAAAATTTTCTGTTCCAAAACACATACACACAACACAAGCACACCAAACAGCAATCCACACACACACACACACACACACACACCTAAACTCTTACACCTAACCCTACACTAAACTATACATACACCACTAACTATCCACTTACCTTAACCCAAACCCTAAGGTCCGTCACTATCACACAGTCACCTCACCCACGCCCTAACCCTAACTCACCTACCCTGTCCTAACCCTCACGTCCACACAATCGCACACTTACCTGACCCGCGCCCTAACCCTAACTCACCTAACCCTCACGTCCACACAATCGCACACGTACCTGAACTCGACCCGTAACTTTCCACCACAGCGCTGAAAATACCGAAGCAACAGAAACAGACAACCAAATTCTTTCCCTAGGAAAAACGGGTCAATATTAGAACACTCGAAATTTTCTAATATAGACACCTACGAAAGCGCTTATGTTTTTTATTCTGTGGTCTGTTCTACAATAAATAATCGTTTTACTGGAATCTACAGCCTACTCCTGGTCCTTCTTTGGTTTGTATGCTTTAAAAAAAAAAAGTTCTTTTGGGCTAACAGGGTAGAATCAGAATGAGTTTGTGGTTCTTTAGTTTGAATACCACCAAAAGGAGGCAAGGTAGTGGAAATGCGTAGAAGGTACACATGAACCATTATCATCCAGTGCAGGTAAAATCCCTCCACCACACACACATTACCTTCTTTTGCTGGAAAAAATATGTAAAACACTACATTTTCCCAATGTCTGAAAGGTCCATTCATAGGAAAATGTCAGGACCTGAAGACAGTCTTTGCATCATCAGGGTAAATTCTGATGCTCAGGCACAAGTTTTGATGATGACTCAAGGTATTCAGAGAAGAGTTTCTCTGAGATGTGAACCATCATTAGGGGAATGTGCTGTGCAATTCCCATTACTGGACTTTAATTGCCCTTCTGCAGAGACAGCAGACTCTTGTTTCATTCTATTTAATCAAGTACCACTCTGCAACCATACTTAGTAGAGTTTACAATAGCAGATTAACATTTAGAACTTAAATTGCAGAGATAATTCCTTTGATGTGCAGGCATTTAACAAGCAACCCTTGGTTGCAAAGACTGCAGACTTCTCCAGGTGAACCTCTGTCCTTCAAAGGCATCCATCATTAGGATCTGCCTTGCAGCTGAATAAATAATTAAATGCCCACTTGTTAACTAGTCCTTTTCACAGGCAACCAGGGAGCAATGTCTGGTTAAATGAATGGGTCAGGGTCACACAGTAGACAAATGAGGGCTAAGGGAATCAAACCTTGTACCACAGGAACTACAGCCCATGGCCTTAACCATCTCTGCTCCAGCTGGAGGGAGTCCTAGTTTTAAACTAGAAAAGAAGGTTGATTATGTCAGGTGTTTGCATCACGGGTCTGACATTATAAAGAAATCTGTCAAATCACAATTCTGCAGCCACCTGTACTGGAGTGTTCCATTATTGTGCTTAGCAGTCTTTTACAATGAAGAAGATGTACAATGCAATCAGTCTCAGCTGACAAAAGAATGTAAGAGAATGAATCCTACATGAAAAGGAGGTCCATGTCACCAATACAAAATCAGTTCCTAAGCACAATCCAACTGCAGAAAGAACTTACAGCACTTCAGGACACAGTTGAGTGAGATAAATAACTGTCAGGAATAATTACAGCTGATATAAATTCCTAGAGGATGCAGTCAGTACAAGGTACATTCCACAGGAAGCACAAGGACAGAGAGCTTGAGTGGGGGTTATCAAAATTCAAGCAGCCAACTACTGAAGCCCTAGCAGGTTCTTCTGCATCGTAAGAAAGTACTAGTTACAATCTATTGGGCAGAGAACAATTTAAGAATGATCAAATCCATATTAAAACGGAAGACTCTGGAATGCAAAGCACAAGAAACTTTTGTGATTCTACAAACCCTTGAATTCTCAGAAGGCATGTATCATGTCTACCAAATACTTTCAAAATCTGGAGGGGTACTAATCTGAACCTGGCTTAGATTACAAAGTTTGAAGTCACACAGACTATCTACAAGCGTCCACATCTCATCTGCTTAAAGACAATAGCCTTACAATGAAGGACTCTACCTTCTTGCAGCCAGCACTGGTTGCTGTTCATGCTCGAACACACAAAGGGTTGGGCACGGTGCAGTAGCTGTGCAGGGAGAAACTGGAACTGCCATACCTTGCCCAAATACTTTAATTCAAGTCAATTACATGTGGCAGCTATGTGGAGGTAGCAGAAGGTTAGATTAGGTTTTTATGCAATGATTGTGAAGGGAGTTTAAGATTAGGGAGCAATCAGGGACTATAGGTTTAGGGAATGAGAGAGTATAGTTTAGTATTAAGGACTGAAAGTAGAATTTTAGGTTTAGAGAGGGGAAGATAATTTTAGGGTTAGGGAGTGATTTGGAAATGTATGTTTAGGGAAGGGGAAGGGGACTTTTAGGGTCAGTTAGTGATACTTAAATTTTCCCCGGACATAAAATAATCCTATACCTTGCACTAAAAACTTTATATTCCTGCCATGACTAAAAGTGACCCATTTGTATCAGTCTAGTCACTCAGTTATTAAAATCTAATGCTTTATCATACCATCATTCAAATACATACCGTTTCCTTTCCTCACTTTACATTACAAAAGCATTTTAAGGTCACTTTGTTCAGTTCTAAAAAATGAAGTCTAATTATCCTGTAAAATTTTGTTTGACTGAAACAATTTCATGTTGCACATCTAAGTTGGCCTTAGAAGACGTATACTTCGGTTACTTGCACTGGGAGTTCTCTAGAAATGTGTCTACACTTGGAGCAGAAACGTTGTTTTCAGACTTTCTCAGTGAAGTCCTGCAGAGATCAACTTAAACTGCTAAACAAACTAACACTATTAGCCCACTGCTCTTCAGTTCTCTGTTTTACTTCTTTTTTAGGGAGTTTATGCTAAACACAGTCTAACACCTTTGAGGGTATGAGGAGTTATAGAGAGACTTACTGCACTTCACTGGATGCTGAAGGCATTTCATAGTTTATGAAGAATACAAACTGTGCATTAAACACTCACTTAAGTCATCATTCAGGCTGCCTTATTAACATTTTCTTATTTAACAAGGAAAATGAAAGGTCAACTGTGGATACATATTTGCAGATAAATAATCTAAAAATAAATCAAATACCTACTTACAATAAAGGCAATTGCAGAAGTGTAGACAGAACGCCAGTCTGCCAAGGCTGAGAGGTTCTTCAGAAAATTTGTGACTGGTTTGGCACCTCTTTCTGTTGGAAAATAAAACAGTTTGTTTATATAGGATGTCTAATTGTCTAATCCTTGTCTAATTTCCAACATTACCTCAAATAAAGTTTTCACGTTCAAGTTCCTATATTCTTCTAGTTACATTAACAATTTTTTCCCCTCAAGTAACCCATCTTTCACTGTGTTTCAATTCACCAACTACTGCAAAAACACCAAGAATCCACCCCAAATTTGACAATTTGACACTATCTCATTTGTGCTGCTCAGGGCAGATATTATTTTACTGAATTTCTACAGACAGGTAATTCTGAAACAGGTAGGAATAAGAACTTATAACGACACTTTCCACATTATCTTTAAATCTAAATGGTCTCACAAACAGATTAAAAAAAGAAATAGTAGTGAAATATATTAAAAAATGCATTTGGGAAGAATTGAGAATGTGAACTTGATAAAGGATTTCAAGATGGTTATTCAGTGGAATATCTGTGACAAAGGAAAATGGAGTACTTATATTAACTGAGAGGCGCTCTAACCGTGACAGCAGAGGGGAAAAATGACAATAATTGTAGGCGGGGTCTGCAATTTGATTTGCAACAATCAGGATATATATGGGGGCCTAGAAGAGGACAGACATTTGAAGAAATTTATGAAAATATTTGGTATGGAAGATGTGAATTCAGTAGTAGGAGTTTGGAGAGAACTTACATAATATTCCTCAAGGTACAAAAATTGGGCTAAGGCTAGACACAGGGGTGTAGCAAGCAAGCAAATCACATTTTGTACTCACAAGCTGTTAGTGTTACCACCCCCCACCCCCCACCCCCCCCGACACCTGGCACTTAAAAATGGACACATCTCTCAAAATGCTGCCCTCCAAGCACTTAATAAATGCAAGTAACACTTTCAGCTGTTCCCCCTAAAACTATTAAAAGTATTGTTTTTAGATTAGCGATACTGCACCTGTTAAAGGCATTCACTTTTAGACATAATATGACCTCAAAAAAAGCCACGTTTATGTGATGCTCAGAAAAAAAATGTACTCAGTAGAGTAAAAAGGGTATGCCTAGCTTCACCCTTGGGTAGACAAAAAGTATATTTCACAGGAACATGTGCATTTAATTGAAAGTTTTGATAAGCATCCAATAAAGTACAGTTGTGTACACTTACCATAAATGTAGATGTTCGAGTGTATTCAATGTTGCAGTCATTACATTTGGGTAATCTGCTGGCAGGTTGCCTTCAGTCGGCCTGATTAACAAAGTCTTGGGTCCTGCGTCAGTTGCTGTCCCTTCTTCCATGACGTCAGATCGTCAGGGGTATAAAACATGCAGCCGACGCCATTACATCAGTTTTTCTTGCCCCAGATGTCAGGTGCCCCCCAAATGGGGAGCAAAATATATATATATATATATATATATATATATATATATATATAAATATGTGTGTATATAATTAAAAACACAAAAAATATACCGCTAAACAAAAGCAAATACTCCAAAAAAACTTTTAAGCATAGTAAAAGAAAGGAGAGGTATAGTAAGAGAAAAAACAGGGGGCTGGAAGATGGGTAACCAGGACTGCAACAGTGAATACACTCGAACATCTACATTTATGGTAAGTGTACACAACTGTACTATGTTCTTCGTGTCTCACTGTTGCAGTCATTACATTTGGGTAGAATCCCAAAGCTATGGCTGGGAGGATGGATTTATACAGCATTAGGAGAAGCTATAAGGCCCTGCAGGACAGCAGTGGCAAAGCTAGCTCTGGATTTGGAGAAGAGAGGTAAATGATAATGTTTGGTGAATGTATGAACTGAGCTCCAGGTAGTAGCTTCTAGAATGTCTCTGGTAGGAACCCCTCTGAGAAAGGCTGCAGAAGTAGATGCAGCCCTGGTGGAAGGAGATCTGATCCCCTTGGGGATAGGTTTACCATGGTGCATATAGCAGAAATTAATACAATGGTTATCCATTTGGAAATGGTCTGCTTTGAAATAGCCTTTCCCTCTGCTTTTGCAGCAAAAGCCACCAATAGTTGTTCAGATTTTCTTAGAGATTTTGTCCTGCTTAAGTAGAATCTAAGTTGTCTGTGTACATCCAATGAGTGCAGAATCCGCTCACCCTTGTTCTGTGGATTGGGAAAGAAAGTTGGCAGATGAATGGTCTGATTAAGAGCCACACTGGATACCACCTTATGCATGAAAGATGGATTGGCCCCGAGAGCCACCCTGTCCGGATGAAAAATAATGAAAGGCTCCACTGCCATAAGAGCCTGTAATTCTGAAATCCTTCTAGCTGAAGTGACTGCTAAAAGGAAAGCTGTTTTCCAGGAGAGAAATTTTAGGTCCGCAGTAGCAGCTGACTCAAAAGGAGGGAGAGTTAGTTTTTCCAAAACAAAATTGAGGTCCCATGCAGGAGTTGGTGCTCTCCTGGGAGGTCTTAAATTTTTGGCCCCTCTGAGATACTGCTTTAGCAGAGGATTAGAGAAGAGGGGAGGTTCTGTGTTGTAATGAGCTGCAATGGCGGAGGCATGGATTTTTATGGAAGAAAAAGATAGGCCCTTGTGAAGCATCTCAGTTAAATATTGCAGAATCTGAGGAATATTGGGCATTGTTGTACTTATTCCTTGTGATTGGTTCCAGGCACAGAATCTTTTCCATTTGTCAGCACAAGATTTTCTAATACTAGGCCTTCTAGTCTCCAAAATAACATTCATCACAGGTTTGCTGAGGGATGCCAAGGGTGAAATTAGTTGATTACCCACGCTGCAAGATTCAAAGTTTGGAGCTGAGTGTGCAGAATGTGGTAGTTTTGCTGAGACAGTAGGTAAGGTGTCTGAGGTAGGTGTGACACATTGCGCAGGAGTGGGTACCAGTGTTGGCGAGGCCAGTCTGGAGAAATCAGAATCATTTTTGGCTTGTCCTGTCAGACTTTTGGCAGAACTTTGGAGAGCAGAGGCAGAGGGGGAAAAGCATAGACTGATAGGTTTTTCCAGCTGAACGATAGAGTATCCACTTTCCAAGCTTTTTTGTGATGAATTCTTGTGCAGAATTTGTCCAATTGATAGTTCTGGGGTGAGGCAAAAAGATCTATGTGTGGACTCCTCCATTTGTGTGTCAACATGCTGAAAACTTGTGGTTCCAGTTTCCATTCGTGTGGGTCCATAAGATTTCTGCTTAGTTCATCTGCCAGAGTATTTAGCTCTCCTGGCAGGAATTTAGCTTGTAGTTGTATTTGGTAGGTTAAGGCCGTGTTCCACAATGCCATGGCTAGTCTGCAAAAGGGGTAGGAATGTGTACCCCCCTGCTTGTTTATGAACCACATAACTGTGGTGTTGTCTGTCTTTATCATTAGTTGTCCTGGATGAAGGTAATCCTTGAAGGCTGTCAGTGCATTCTGTACAGCTAGCATCTTTTTCTGATTGATATGTAGGTGCATTTGATTTCGGCTCCATTTGCCCTGAATGCACTTTCCTGCCAAATGAGCACCCCAAGCATAGTCTGATGAGTCTGTAGTTAGGGTTTAGGCAGCAGGGGGTGAAGTGAATGGCAGTCACTTGTTTTGGTGGCAGGCCTCTGCCCACCATAGGAACTCTAATTGCAGGCAAGGTATGATAGGAATCATTGTTTCCAGGCTGTGACAATGTTGACGCCATAGACCTTTTAAGTACCACTGAAGTTTCCTCATATGCAGTCTTGCATATGGAATTAGAAGAATGCAGGAGGCCATGAACCCCAGGGCTTGTACAATTTGTCTTGCAGATAGCAGAGTTTTTGTGGCCACCTGTTTGAAGTCACCAACTGAATTTGCTTTTCTGGCATAAGGTAAGTCATCTGGGCAGTTGTATTCAAGCTTGCACCCAGGAATGTAATTTTTTGAGAGGGTACCAGTTGTGATTTCTTTTCGTTTATGGTGTACCCTAGACAAGTTATAACCTTTTTTACAAACGCCAGATGCTTTAGAAGAATGTCCTTGTTTTCTGCCTGAATTAGGCAATCAAATAATGACCAAAGTCCAACGTTCCACAAGTAAATGCTAGCACTACGTGAATGTTAAACCAAATAAATTAAACTGAAAAAACGAGTGCAGCGAAAGTAAGGTAAAACACCACGGTTTAATTCCAAATGGGTGCACACAAACGGATGAGCGCTTTCACAGTAATAGCTTCTTCAGATCCTTCTGACAAACCCATAAGTCTGCTCTTTATATAATTGATCCAATTAACCAATTAATGAAGAAATGCTCATCTGCATTTAAAACATTAAAACAAATACATATAAATTCCAACCATATTGGTAGCTCCATTTGCGATAAGATACCAATTGGCACAAGTGGAAACATTGATTTGAACAGTGCTAATATGCACACTAACACTGCCCCTTTGGATGATGTCTCTCCTAGAGGCTGTAGTAATGGAGATATCACCAGTGATGCTGAATGTATTAGCAAGGAGGTATTATCTGTCAATAGGATTACTACAGACAGTTGCAAGGACTCTGTTGATGTCATTCATACTGTTCATCCCAGTGCTTGCCCGGAGAACAACCTTTACTCCGAAGTACATGTTATTAAACATGGACATGCCATTACAAAGGGAGGACCAGAGGCTGTAGTCAGACCCAAGAAAACAACAACTGGGACTGTATCTAACAATCTCACGAGTTTGGATTTAACTTTTCCTCTGCCCGTACGCATGGAGAAGGGTCCTCACAGACCACGCTCCATGAGTCGGGGCAGACAGAAGAGAAAACTGTCAGGAGAGTTTACACCTCACCAGACATTAAAGAAAATGTGGAACAGCAAGAACTAGTACATAATCTATCTCGTGTTAATTTAACTAGTGATGACATTAACCTCTTGAATAGAGGTTTAAATTTCATTCCCAGGAGTCAAAGCAGGTTAACGGATACCATTTTGGACTTGAAGCTATTCTGTAGGAATGTAATGCTTAAACTTATGTATAACAACTCTCAAGAAGAACCATCTCAAACTAAGGGCTTTATTTTTAAAAACTTGAGTGATTATGTACCTATGCATCACCCCTTGGTTGAAGCATTTTTTAGACTGACTGAAGATGAACTGTACAATTATTATAATAGCAATCTGAGAACAAATAGACAGAGAGACAATTTGACCCCCCAGGAGCGTCAGTGTCTTAGAAAGTTACAGAGTGACCCAACCATTATTGTTAGACCAACCGACAAAGGTGGCAAGGTTGTTGTTATGGATATGTCTTTTTATGTAGAGGCTATGACCTTAATGTTACAGGATAAATTTTATGAATCTACCTCTATTGACGAAGTACACTCAGTCGTTAGATACATCAGTAACACACTTCATGACATATTCAGAAGTAACTTGATAGATAGGGAATTATATGAATACCTCACGATTCGTGCACCTGTTATAGCAATCATACAAGGACTCCCCAAAATCCATAAAGATGAAGGGAACCCACCCATGAGACTGATGGTCTCTGGTCATGGCTGGGCTACTGAGCATTTATCAGTGTTTGTAGAAAAACATCTGAGATGTGTGTTGAATGATAATGTTACAGTGTTAAAGGACTCTAAGCAGTTCTTAATTGACTTGTATGAATGCATTGGCCATCTAGGGATGTCATGTGATTATACCTTTGTTACTTTTGATGATCAATCTTTATTCACTGTGATTCCCAATGACATAGGGCTGGATTATGTGTCACATCATTTGCAAGCGCATAGTAATTATACGGCAGTGTTGGTAGATCTTGTGGTACATTTTCTAGAATTGGTCTTAGAGAACAATTTCTTTATGTTTCAGGATCAGATTTATAGACAACGGGATGGCGTAGCTATGGGCACACCTTGTGCCAATAGTTATGCCAACATGTTCCTTGCCTATTGGGAGGAGCATATCCTATTTAAGAATGACTTGTTTTGTAGACATGTTGTGTTCTATAGAAGGTTTGTTGATGACCTTTTTGTTATTTGGAATGGAACAACATCACAGTTGGAACTAATGTTAACAACCATGAACAGTCTAACGACATTTCTCACCTTCACCATGAATTACTCAACATATAGGATTGAGTTCCTATATTTATACATTGAGAAGTTAACAGACAATCTGATTAATACAGGTGTCCATCGTAAGGTTTGCTATTAAGGTCGAGTATGCACCCACCCTTTGTTTTTAAGAACATCATGAAAGGACAAGCTATTAGAGCTTCGAGACTCAATCCCACCAATAGTGGCTTTTCTTCAGAGTTAGAAAACCTTAGGAATAGATTATTAATCCGGGGATATAGTGATGGTGAGATTACCTCATATTTAGAAGAGGCAGAGAACTTACGCTCCACTACAGGTATACCATATTTTGGACCCAGAAGCCAGCATGAGGTGACTGGAAACCATACGAACTATGCACCTGTTAAGTTCTCCACTTGCTTTACCTCTGATTTATACCATCTGAGGGAAATTATTAATAGGCACTGGGATATTCTCCTTGTAGATGATGAACTGAAACATATTGTGGGGGAGACACCAGGTTTTTTATATAGGAACAAGAGCAACTTGAAACGATTACTGTGTCATCCTAGATCTGGTAGGACCATGATGAATAATGGATATACAAAACCTTGTGGTTACTGCAACTTTTGCTCTTTTATAGACAGCAGTGAGGTATTCACCCATCCGGACGAACATGTTACCTTTTCTACTAGGGCAGATGCAAATTGTATGACATCCAATGTGGTGTATCTAGCCACCTGCCAGGCTTGCCCGAGTTTTTACGTTGGTAAAACCAACCATCCGTTACGGGACAGAATGAGGGAACACATTTACCACATTAGGAAAGATACCCCTCACAATGCTCTTGCGAGACATGTAGCCTCTAATGATTGGGATCACACCTTTCTGTTCAGGGTTTTAGAGACCATTACTGTCAATAAGAGGGGCGGTGATATTATGAATTTCACAGAAGCTAAGGAGACTGATATTATTACACTAAAGGCAGATGGGGGCCATGGTTTGAACGATAGGGCCTCAATCAAACCTAAGTTGAGACAGCGTAGGAACACTAAATAATTTGAATGCTCCACATACATCTATGCTGCCCAATCCAGTCATCATGAAAGCAATAAAAGTGTATTTTATTATATCAGCTTTATTTGTTGAACACTGTTAATTGTGAATATCCGATGGATTTTTGTACATATAGTCTTTATAGTCAATGATTCGCAGATGTATTTCTGAATATATTTCTAGTTTTTATTTATTTTAATCCACATAGTTATATATGTTTGTCATCTAAGCATTTTTTATATACATATTTTTACATTTACACACATGTATTTATACACATCTTTATGTATTTGTTTTAATGTTTTAAATGCAGATGAGCATTTCTTCATTAATTGGTTAATTGGATCAATTATATAAAGAACAGACTTATGGGTTTGTCAGAAAAATCTGAAGAAGCTATTACTGTGAAAGCACTCATCCGTTTGTGTGCACCCATTTGGGATTAAACCTTGGTGTTTTACCTTACTTTCGCTGCACTCGTTTTTTCAGTTTAATTTATTTGAATTAGGCAGTTGTCCAGGTATGAATATATTTGAATATTTCTTTGCCTGCAAAAAGCAATTACTGGAGCCAGGCACTTTGTGAAGACCCTGGGCGCAGTAGATAAGCCAAAGGGCAGTGCAGAGAACTGGTAATGCATATAGCCTGCTTTGAAGCAGAGGTATCTTCTGCAAGATTCCCTGATTGGGAAATGCAGGTAAGCCTCTTTTAAATCTAGAGTTACCAACCAGGCATCTTTGCCTAGCATAGGTCGTAACTGTTGAAGAGTCAGCATCTTGAATTTTGGAATGTCCAGAAAAGTGTTTAGAGTGGATAAGTCCAGAATTGGACACCATGATTTGTCTTTTCTGGGTACCAGGAAAAGTCTTGAATAGAAACCTTGTCCCTTTTTTTCTTCTTGTACTGGTTGAATAGCCCCCATATTCATGAGGGACAGAACTTGTTTCTGGGCCTCTGCTCACTGATTTGGGGGCAGATCTGGCCATCTGTTTGGGATTGGCAACGTGTGGAAATGAAATCTGTACCCCTGGGATACTATATTTAAAACTCATTTGTCCTGGGTAATAAGTTGCCAGTTTCGTGCATTAAGTGCCAGTTTTCCCCCCAAAGAGGCGGCTAAAAGGTAAGTGCTTGGTGATTGTAGAGGGAAGTCATTGAAACTGTTTACCATAGGGAGGTGCCTTGTTGCTTCCTGATTTGGAGGTGGAGGCACCCCATTGTTTTGTTCTGAAAGTTCCTTGTGACTGAAACCTGGAGCTTGGAATGTCTGGATTTGACTTGAGCGGCTCTCGAAGGGACTGGAAAGGACCAGTTCTTAGTAGGCCAGTACCTACTAAATCTTGGAGGTTGCACTTGTAATAAATCTTTCACAGTTTGCATAGATTTAGCTTTATCTTCCATCTTTTTTAACACTTCTTCACCTTATTACCAAAGAGACGGTCCTGTTGTAAAGGAGCATCCAACAATTTTGCTTTAATATGGTCAGGCAGAGTTTGCTCTTTGAGCCAAGCATGGCTTCTTAGCACAGATCCAGTTACAGCAGCCCTGCAAGAGGCCTCCAAAGAATCAAAAACACATTGCAAAGTATGTTTTCCAACTTGTTCAGCTGAATGTAATAAATCCTGCAAATCTTTAATTTCCACACAATCAGACATCAACATCATTTTCTGTTTAAGTAGTCCCATGATATGCTGTTGATATTTAATCATATGAAATTGACAGTTTAAAGCCCTGATTGCCAAGGTTGCAGACGTGTAAACCTTCTTACCCCATCTATCCAGCGCCTTGGAATCTCTATCAGAAGGGATAGGATTTTTTAGCCTTAATGCCCTTGGGACCCTGAGAAATGGTTTCAGGATCAGCAGTAGGATTTTTGAAAAGGAATTTGTGGGGGTCAGGAACCTTGTAGTATCTGTCTGGCTTACTAGGAGCCGGAGGCAGAGAATCAGGAGTCATACTAGATTCTGAAAAAACATCATCAACAATGTCTAGAACAGGAGGTATAGCTAAAGGCCTATGCTGAGGAAGAAGAAGAAAATCCCCAAGTCTCTTCTTAGATTCAGAGAAATCCTGACTTTCCCAGTGGAAATGTTCCCTTAAGGTGTGTAAAGTTTTTTTCCAAAAGAGAAATCCTCAGGAGGAGAAGCAGAAGGAATGGAATCTTCTGCGTCAGAGTCCTCATAAGTAGGTATAGATAAATCCTGATCAGAAGGAATAGAATCCTGATCAGAAGATTCATACTCAATGACTTGCCTAGGCCTCTTAGCAGGAGGGGGTTGGCTACCCCTGATCAAGGTAATTAAATCTTTAGCCATTTTGATCATTTGCTTTTTAGGCATAGGGCCTGCACACGTGGCCCAAGCGTCAGCTTTTTAGACATAGAAGTAGATTCTGGCCTTAGTTTTGAAGATGGCATCGGTTTAATGTACAAATCTTTAGGCCTGAAAACACCCTCAGAAGCCGGTGCCTGCACAGTGGCTCCGGACCCATCTAAGGTAGAGACATCCATGGGTTCAATACTTAAAGCATCTCCTGGCATACCGGACTCCGAATGGGTCTCAGTAAAGGCCTGCGAATCAAAAGTAGCGGGCATCAGGGGCTGCGAAAGCACCTCACTGAGTACCGGCGAACTTGCAACTGGCTTAGGAGAAGTGTCATCAGTTTTGGACCTCGACGGCCTGTCTCTGTCTTTTTCTTTGGGTTTTTTTAGGTATTCCGGTAGTTGGATTGCTAACCGACGTCATTTCTGGATAGTTAAATCGTGAGCCAAAATATTCAGAAGCAAAAATGTACCGACGTTTAATAGTGCGTTGATTAAATCTAGCGCAAAACCGACAACAAGGTACGTTATGATCAGGGCCTAGGCAAGGAATACAGTGCAAATGAAAATCCTTATGAGATATTTGCTTCCCACAAGTAATGCAATTATTAACTTTTACTGACATCGGTAAGGAGCAAGAAAAAGTTTCCCCAACGGGGTACTTAGCTTTTAGTTGAAGACTTCAGTTCTGAAACTCGAAAACAAATATTTTAGAGGTCGGCCGGCACTTGAGAACTGCTTCTGGCACCGCGCAGCAATAAAGACTGATGTAATGGCATCGGCTGCATGTTTTATACCCCTGACGACCTGACGTCATGGAAGAAGGGACAGCAACCGACGCAGGACCCAAGACTTTGTTAATCAGGCCGACTGACGGCAACCTGCCAGCAGATTAAACCAAATGTAATGACTGCAACAGTGAAACACGAAGAACATATATTCCAGATCACTAGCACTTCCCCACTTATATGTTAAGAGAAAGGAATTTAAGGAATGAATTTGTTCCTATACTCTGTGCCTATGAAGTACTGGAACAAGCACCAGCATGGCTATTCAGAGAACCAATGAATGGATGGATGTATATGGGGTAGCGCACCTATCAAATTTGGCCGTTTACATGCACAGCCTGGGTGAAATATGACACTTCAGAAGATACATAGTAAAATATCACAGCAGACACACAAGCAATAGAAACTGACCAGGGTAGAAAGGTTCATGAAAACAATCACACATTTTGAACAAACAGACATAATAAAAATTGACATCAGCAATGTTAAAGAAATGACAATATTTACAATAGCTGAACTACACCATTAATGAAATAATGTCTACTGAACATTACTGATTGCCCTTTGAACTTTATGTACAAAGAAAGCACAACAGATCACCTGTATAACACATTGCTAAGATAACTGAATTTTAAGGCATGTTATAAAGAAACTAGTCCCTATTACTGAGAATCACTGAATGTTATAATAATCAATAACAGCTGTAAGTAAAATCCTGCAACTAAGAAAGAACACCTTCTAATGTACCTAGACAAAGCCTACATAGGCATGTTCATGGCTCAATATACAAATGCAAATAACAGTTTTAATCAACATATGTTTTGAAGATGTAATTTACTCAAGTAACCTCTCATCCTACTATTACTCTGCAAAAAGCAGTACAGAAGTAAGACAAAATTCAAATAATATTAAGCCCCATGACCGTTATTCAAATAGTATATACAAGCAAGTTTCAATAGTCTGTACAACAGAAGGAAGAAAATCATGGCAAAAATTAGGAGGTGCTGCACCCAGCAGGAAAAAAAGCACACTCAAACTAAACAAACATCTCAGAGGACAAACAAAATCTACCAAAACCACAATGGAGGTAAATTTGGCCTCCCAGGACAAGGACAACCACAGGACCTTCTTTAGCAATGTCTGCAAACTCGTGTAAATGGAGCCAACTATACTGAGTCAGAAGATACAGAAAACCTACTAGCCAAAAAATTGAGCTCTAACTTTAACCTTCTCTCCCCATCAAACTTCTCTCAGGAAATACCATCAAATAAAACTCTCACTGCTATCACTAGGGAATAAGTCCTTAAAGCTCTCTCTAAGGCCAAGATCACTGTTATCAATGGGCCCAGACAATATCCCAGGATCCCTCTAAATAGCATGAAACATGACCTATCAGGCCCTCTGGAAGAGGTATTTAACTGTAGCCTCCAAACAAGCTTCATGCATCATGAATGGAGAACAGCAACAGTCATCCCTATGCACAAGGGCAGGCCATCTTCAGACCCTGGAAACTACAGACCCGTAAGTCTCACTAGTCTCACATGCAAAGCCATGGAAAGAATTATGATGGAAATGATCAACAATGACATAGGAAATGTCCAGACACTGGACCCAACCCAATTTGGTTTCATCAAGGGAAGGTCATGCCTACTCAACTTGGTGGACTTCTTTGAGAAGGTCACCAAAGCAATGGATGAGGGCAAAATGGTTCACACTCGCTACCTTGACCTGGCCAAGGCATCTGATACAACCCCCCACACTCGGGCACTGATGAGAAACTTAAGAGGTTAGGTACAAACCCTTATGTAACCTGGTGGATAGACAGCTGGCTCACTGACAGGACCCAGGAAGTTAAAATTAGGGAGTCCACCTTTACAAAGAGGCCAGTCACAAGCAGAGTCCGTAAGAGAATGGTCCCGGGACTGCTCCTTTTTTGGAATTTACTTCTCTGAAGTCAAGGCCAATGTCAATGGCCTCTGGCTGACTAAATTTGCAGACGATTGCAAATTAGGAGCTGTCACTTGAATTGCCCATTGACACAAATGTTGTCCAGGAAAGGCTGACACAGAAACAACTGGTTCCAGAGCCATGGACTAAAACTAAATGCCAAGAAATGCCTAATAATATCCTTCAGGAAGTCATCCATCTCTGGTGACCATCATTATGACAACACATCCCTAAGAGCTGACTCAGTAGTCTGGGATTTGAGGCACACACAGACAGTAACCTGGCCTTTGGCCATCACGTCTACAGTAATGAAGAAATCATTCTATGCTGTGCAACTTATAAACAAAGGTATGGCATCTAGGTCCAAGGAAGTTATTTTACTGTATTTGGCATTCATCAGACTGATCATTGAGTATAATGCTCCCTTTGGTATGTACCTAACCAGGCATATCCAACAGCTGGAACATCCACAGAGGTTCCTCACTAAAAGAATACAGGGAGTAAGTAATATCCTTTGCAGACTGCCTCACGGCTCTGTCCCTGTATTGTCTCCTACAGGCTGTTGAAGGAAGATCTATGCCTGGTATACAAGGCATTGTCAGACCCCACTTTGAAGGAGCTCCTGCATATCCACAAACAAACAGCACTAGAACTACCTGTTCTAAAGACTTAAACCTTGCCTGTGATATAAATAGGATCCATGTGAAGCAGAGCTCCTCCCTAACCCAATTCAAGTGCAACTTGGACAACTGAATGGGGAACACGAAATTCGTCCCTGGCTTGGCACCTATGTCTTGGACACAAGCAGCCTGTAAATGGTTCATCTCCCAAGCTCCTTCGTGTAAATGTTTCACCTCCCAAGCTCCTGCTTACACTAATCAAGGGTACCACAACTTGTTAGAGATTTGGGATGCGTGTCTAGGCTTAAAAAAGCCCTTGTGGTCATTAGCCTACTAAAACACCTATGAACCTATAAAAGCCTGCTCCTGACAGAAAAAAACACAAAACTAGCAGGATGTCTGGTGGCCTAGAGCAGGGATCTCAAATACATGGCCATCGGACCTTAAGCAACCCCTCAAACCGGCATAATTACAGATGGGGGAGTGACAACACTAGTTTTCTAGCTATAGTGCCTGCATTTTGTTTCATCTAGGAGTTTGTGGCGCTTGCTTGAAATTTGCTTATCTCATTCAGCACCAGTGGTTACTTGAGTTTGAGATTCTAGGCCTAGAGTCTGTAAACTGATACAGTAGAGTCTCGATTATCCAAACACCGATTATCCAAAATGTCAATTATCCAAACGCATCCGTCTAAAGTTTTCAGGTAGAAAAAACTCAAACTCTGAATATGTAAACGCAGATATTCGCCTGTGCATGTTTTTTTCAGCTTTTAGCCCACCTCTATGTGAAAAATATTCTTTATTGTCCACTGGATTCACTGAATGGTTGAAAAGTGTATTCCCTGTGTGCAGAAAAAAATAAGATTTTAGAAGTTTTTTAACTGGCTCAATTATATGTTTGATTATCTGAACAGTTTGTTTATTCGAACTACTCTAGGTCCCATTTAGCTTGAATAACTGACTCTCTACTGTAATAAGCTTTGCACACCAAAGCAAAGAACTTTGGATTGCAGACATAGCTGTAGAAGTACCTTGGTAACAAACACATATAATATGCACCATTTTAAACCAACTGAAATAATACCACCACATTTTGTTTTGCAACAATATAACTGAACCACAAGTAGAATTACATTTTGCTTCACCCACTTTTTGCTTAATAATAGCTAGGAAGGATCCAAAGGATGCACAGTAAACTTTATTTCTCCAAACAACAAACAATACTTCAATCTGGTGGTTTTAATAAATGCAAAAGCTTCCATACATATGTAACTCTAAAACACAAATAATTTGCAACCTGTCTGAGCTCTCATGGAAAAATATCAAGTATATTATATCATTACATACTGCGGTGGTGGTGCTGCGGTAGCGTTGTCACCTCACAGTAAGACATGCATCTTCTGTGTGGAGACGTGCGTGAATGGGCATACCTTCGTTGAAGGTTGTGCATCAGGGCCAGCAACTCGGCACGTAAAAAACTACTGCCAATCATTAGCGGACCGGAGTTCCGTGTGGCGACCCCTAACCGGGAAAAGCCGAAAGACACAACAACATAAAAGATATGATAAGGAACTACTGCTTCACTTTTCTTGACAACTCACTCATTCATTCATTTATTTGTATTTCTTTACAGGGATGGCCCACTGGACCAAGATGAGCCCATTTACAGTGGTCCGGTGAGAAAAGCTCCATAAGAAAAACATTAAGTATATTTAAAAACAACATCACAGACTCCAAAATACCCAGAACTGAAATCCACAAACATCCAGCAGGAACGAAGCTTTAAATGTAAACGTTTTACACCAAAAATAAAAGCAATTCCACAATTGTAAAAACAAGTAGCACCAAACAGTTCCTCAGGATAAGCACTTTTGTCTTGTTACAATCAAGACTTCTGCAGATAACTAAAGCATTAAACACACCATATTTAAATCCCCCTCCATAAATGATATCAGTGTATTACTGACGAATCATGGATAGTGTTACAATCCACACCCTTCATCTTAACATCCCAACCTGTTCCTACATACATAGTATATTTAAGATACAGAATGATGAAATATGCTTATTCTTCCCTTTATGTTGTCTTCCTAAAAAAAAAAAAAAAAAAAAAAAAACTTTACATTACCGCATAAAAATCATCTTATTTTATCTTTCTAAAGATTTTAACCTTAAAACACTAGAGATCGATACATGTTCATTCAACCCTGGGTGACTGATTGCAGTTAGCCATAGCTGCCAATAAAGTTCTTTCTTCTCTAATAACATGGCCCAGGCTCCACCTCTTTCTTTATTTTTAACTTGCTCCAAAACAGAAAACTTAAAACAATGTTTATTGTTCTCAGCAATATGCTTGTACAACGCATTATTGATATTTTTCTTGACGTTCTTTTATTGACCTTTTGCAAGATGCATACCACTCCCCTCGAAGTACAGTCGTGCTGGTCTTTCATCCTTATTTTGTATCTATTAATATTAATGGCATTCCCTAACAAAATATATTTAAAATAGTTGCAACACCCACACTGTCGCATCCTACAACAGCTATTAAATTTTTCTTCCTTAATAGGTCTCTATGAAATGCTCTTTCCTGTATATGACACAAGGACGTGCATCTAACTTGACCCGTGTACTAGATTCTTCCCTCAAGAATGACCACTTTTTTGTCCATATAGTTTTTATCGTCCCAATCTCTAAACTAAAAGTTGTAACTCCTCCACATTTAAATACCGTTCACCTACTTTCTGGAGTGTTAGATCCACCCTGTTCTTCTACTTTACTACCACCCAGCAATGGTTGCTAAAACTCCTCCCAGTTTCTTTTTTCCACTACCTCTTTTTCAGTGCTCTCTATTCAAGTGGTAGGGGGTACTCTATATTCAAGAACATGTTTTTTCAAGGTGTTACATTCATCTTTAAAATCTTTTGTTCTAGTCACCATTTGGGCCACTCTAATGTATTGCCCTTTTATAACTGCTTTTTTCTGGCCTGCTGGGTGTGCACTACTGTAGTGTAATAATCCATTTGAATATGTAGGTTTCCTAAAAATGGACGCTACATATTTATGTTCTTGAGCGTCCTTTTCTAACAATACATTAAGACATGACATCTTCATTTTTTTCTGAGAAGTAAATTTTAAAACTGTAGTAGATCCATTTATGTACCTCTGAAATCTTTCAAATTCGAATTCCCTCCCTTTCCATAAAATAAAAATGTCATCCAGGTATCGCATGTACATTTTTATGTACATTTTAAACTCTCTGTTCAGAATAAACTTCCTTTCCCACATCCCATTACTATATTGGCTAAAAGTGCCCCACCACTTGCTCCTATTGTTGCTCCTCGTTTTTGCAAATAGTATCCACCTTCAAATAAAATACAATTTTTCAAAACCAGTTCTAATAATTCCTCATACAGGTTCACTTGAGTCTGGTCTACTTGATGAACTTCTGGAAATTCACAAAGCCAATTAATTTTTTTCCTCATGTGGGATCACTGTGTATATATCTTTTACGTCAATGGTAACTAACATTTCATCTGCTTCATATTCTAAATTGTTTATTTTGTTAAGAAAGTCCAGGAATCCCTACAAATCTGTTTTTCTTTGTCCAACAGATGTTTCAATTTTATATATAAAAATTTCGCACATGTGCTTGTTGAAGATCCCCCAGCATCCACTATTGGTCTCACAGGGGGATCATTTACATTTTTGTGGACCTTTGGGATTCCGAACATATTAGGATCACTGGAAAACTCACATTCAAATAGGTGAATTCTTCAACTGTAATTCTGTTCTCTATTAACAGGTCCCTAATTTGTCCTCTGATCTTATCCTGGGCTTTCCTTACTTCCCCACTAAAAGTTGCTACATATGCAGTCCCATTCAATGATTCATACATTTTAGTGTTGTACATGTCTTTCAACATCATTATCCATTCCCCCTCCCTTGTCTAGTTTCATAAAACAGACATTCATTCTTTTAATGTGTTCTATTTCTTCTAAATCCTCTTTTGTAATATTAAATTGGCTGTTACCATGTCTTTTATTTATGAACATGACATAATTTTCACATATTTTCTCATATATTTGTAAAGTAGGGTGTATGGGGGGATTAAAGGTGCCCGGAGTCTTAAGACGTGTCAACCGCTATCCCATCATCAAATAATAATTTGAAATTCAACTTTCTAATATACATTTTAAAATCAATTAGCAACTGTGCAATATCTACATGTTTTGTAACTACAATGTTCAGACCTTTTGACATTTCCACTACACCATTAGTTACTACTATATCTGTGGAAGTAAATATTTTAAAATCTTTATTATTATTCATTATATTTACCAGTCCATCTGTTGAATTATTGAAGTTCGAGTCACTACTGTTCTCCATGCTAAATCCCGGCCCATATTTATGTTACCGTTAACCTCTGTTAATGGACACAATTGCCTGTCTCTCTTTCAACGTTCTGATCCTTACTTGCTCTTTACTTCCATGTCATGGGTTGTCTCAATGTGTCTGCCACATGTTTTCTACAGCTCCATTGTCGATAAATCCACCTACGGAATTATAACCCTGCTTTTCTACGAAGTTCATGCTCTCGCTGTTCAAAGCTGACTGCTCTGCCCTCAATGTTGGTTCATCTAGTAGTGCCTCCATCTCTGTGCATATTTGTTCTGATGTTTCCACTGGTTCTGAAAAGACCAAAAAGGTAATGAACTCACAAACCCCTGTCACGGACTCTCCAATAAGTGTAACAGCACCTTAAGTTCAGCAAGTATTAATCCATAAACGAATGGTAAAACAAATGGCAAAACGAACCTCCAAAAACTGGCAGCACAAAGTAAATAAATGCAATTTCAACAAAACTTTTATTCCATGAATGAACGATAAAAACAGGACAAAACTCCCAGAACTGACAGCACATAACAAATAGAGATGGTTAAGCGCTTTCACCCACTCGTATAGTGGGCTTTTTCAGAAGAATGCAATAAAAGTTTTGCTGAAACTGCATCTATTTACTTTGTGCTGCCAGTTTTTGGAGGTTCATTTTGCCATTTGTTTTACTGTTCGTTTATGGATTAATACTTGCTGAACTTGAGGTGCTGTTACACTTATTGGAGTTTCCATTGGTTCTTCGCTGCTGTGGTCAGGCCGTTCATTTGGTTTACATTGAACTTCCCTTTTAGCCTTTCCAATCTCCGCAATTGCGGATATTCTTCTTGTTCTAAAAAATACTCGTTCATTCCATCCACTTGCACCTCTTCACCCACATTGGGATGTGTATACGAGTTCTGGCCATTGTTATTAATATGTCCATCACTGTTGAACTTTCGTCCATCCCATACTTGTCCTGTTGGTGGTTTGGGGTAGGCTACATTATTCATATAGTCCTTATGATCTGTCTAACTTTTTACATTTATTATGCTATACTTGTAATTTATCGATGCTTATAAATATTCTACTATACTCCACTCTATGTCACTTGAACTCAGAACACGCAGTGATTTTGTTAACAAGGTCTGTTGTCTGTTTTAGCAGTTTTTCTATAACAATGTTATTGTCCTTAATCAAAATGTCCATGTACTCACACCCGTGTCTGTCAAACATAAAAATCAGTTCTTTACGAAGCACCGAGTCCAATTCCAAATCGGAAGGGTATCTCCATGTTCAAAGTCCCTTTGAGACCTTACGTGTTTTTATACACTCCATTAAATTACTGTTTTCAAGTTGCAGTTTTTGCAATTTAAACAATTTATAGTCCATTTCTTCAAAATACCCATTAATGCATTGTCCTGAATTTGAGTTGTTTACTCCAGAAGTGCTGGCTCTGTTAATCCACTCATTAAAAACTAGCAGACCATGTTCTAATGTTATACTATTATTGATGTTGCTACCCACCGTGTCATCTGGCTCATAGCCGTTTCTCATGAAAGTCGCAGGTCTGTTAGGTAGTCCATTACAGTTGTTAATACTTGTTGAAACAAAACTAGCATGCGAAGGGGGATGTCTCTGTCCTGCTGTAATTGCATCCAGTCTTTCTGAGAGGTGTTGAACTATCACGGTCAGTTCCCCTATTCTTGGTTCACATTATTCATATCCATTTGTGGAAACAAAACTTGTGATGCTTCACCTGCTTCTGAAGTCATGGAACCCACACGAACAAGAGTGCATATTATGTTTACGAACGTTTAAAAGTTGGAACATCATATGGTCGAAGCCATATGATCGAACTTTTAAAAGTTCGAAATGTGAAAAAAAAACAAACAGAAAAAACCTACCTGACCGTTTTAAGCAGGAGGGCTAGCCTCCCTGCACCCCCCCACCCCCGCTCTTTAAATATACCAACTCCGAGATCGCACTACAGTGCAGAAAGGTAAATCTTCCACTCTGCACTGAACAGAGATCTCCGTTGAAATGTTTGAACTGTTAAAAGTTTGATGATATGATGTCGACTATATGACGTTCGAACTTTTAAAAGTTCGATAACGTAATATGCACCCATGAACAAGACTTCAACAAACCACAAACTCCAAAATACCCAGAACTGAGATCCACAAACATCCAGCAGGAACAAAGCCTTTAATGTAAAAGTTTTACACCAAAAATAAAAGCAATTCCACAATTGTAAAAACAAGTGGCACCAAATAGTTACTCAGGATAAGCACTTTTGTCTTGTTACTATCAAGATTTCTTCAGATAACAAAAGCATTAAACATACCATGTTTAAATCCCCCTCCATAAATGATGTCAGTGTATTACTGATGAATCATGGATAGTGTTACAAGCCATGCCCTTAATTTTAACATCCCTACCTGTTCCTTAACTTTACATACATAATATATTTAAGGTACACAATGATGAAATACGCTTATTCTTCCCTTTATGTTTTCTTTCTAAAAAAAAACTTTACATTACCGGATAAAAATCATCTTATTTTATCTTTCTAAAGATTTTAACCTTAAAACACTAGAGACAGATACATGTTCATTCAACCCCGGGTTATATATAAAAACATACAGCATAAGCATTTTACTAATTATCTTTACTACAAATTATACAGAAATATGAGTAAACACAAATCAGCTACACAGAGTACACATTTTTACAAGGTTTCTGAACTTCAATTTACATACATGTGTAAAGTTGAACTATATCTACTAATTCTAGTAAGTTATAGGAGTTATAAAATATATTAGAAAAGTGAGGAAAATGCATAAAGGATGAGGGGCAAAATAAGGAAGTGATAGAAGCAGGGACATAGGACACTATAAAACTCGTGAAAGAGAATAAAAAAAGAGTAATGTAAATACTACAAAGGAGAAATAAAGAATGAGATGGGGTAGTTAGATGATTACAATTAGGCAATCAGTGGCGGAAGAAATTGTTAGTTGTGTTAGGAGATGACAAGAAAGATGGGAAGGTGCTGACAGCTAAGTTATGGAAGGGGGAGGTTTAGTACAATTACAGATCCAGGTAGACTGGAGGTGATCATGCAGGGGAAGTTTTGAAAGAACCATGGCTTTGAGTGCTGTGAATTGCTAGAGGAAGGGCATTCCAATGCTTGGCTATTACCCAAGAGTATAGCAGTTGACCAGCAGGGTAGCTTGGGTTTATGAATTTTCAGATGGTGTTGATTTTCTAATCTTAGGGACCTACTGGGATTATAGTGGGTAAACAAGGAATTTAGAGCTCGACAATGCAGGGGTTTGAAAAGTATTTTGTGGGAGGTAGTTAACTGGAGATAGGTGAGATAGTGGGGGAGCTCCAGCCAGTTTAATGACTTTAGGGGTGTGCATTAGTGAGTAGATATGTGGGTATTTGTTGTGAACTTTGCAATTTTGTTATAGCATGTTTCTAATTTTGTTTTGAGTGAGGAATGGAGGTTGGTTAGCAAGGGGGCACCATGGAAAAGAGACGGAAGTAAATAGGTGGAAGCAAGTGCTTGTTTAGTAGGAGGAGAAAGGAAATATTTGTGCCTGTAAAGAAGGCCCAGTTGTTGGTGTGTCTTTCTGATATTGTGTTGTATATGTAGGTCGAATTTTAAGCTTTCATCAACTATTACTCCCAGCAGTTTAGTGTAAATTGAGATTTGTTAATGAAGATACCTTTCTTAGGGTAAATATTATAAGTTTGGTTTTATTGGGATTTAAACACAGGTGGTTACTGTAAAGCCATGTCTCAATGGAAGTAACTGCAGATTTAGTGATGTGTTGTAGCTGCGGTGTATGTTCAGCAGAGTGTATAATAGTGGATTTGTCTGCGCATTGTACGAGGGATCCCTGATTAAATGATGGGTGAAGGTCATTAACAAATATATTGAAAAAGAAGAGGTCCTAACACAGAGCCTTGGGGGATGCCAGTGGAGCTGCATATATATGGGGATCTAGAGTTTTGCCATTTTCCTGCCTGTTCTCTGTCAGATAAATAGCTTTTAAACCAGTTGAGAGATGGAGCAAACAGACCTATATCAGAAAGCTGGGATAGAAGGAGTGGCAGAATCAAGGGCCTTTGATAAGTCAAGAAATAGAGTGGACCTTTGATAAGTCAAGAAATAGAGTAGATACAATCTGCCTGGAATCACGGGCTTTATTGATTGAATCCATGAAGGATATAAGGGTAGTTGAAGTACTGTGACATGGTCTGAAACCATGTTGAGTTTGAGATCAGATTTGATTGTTGAGAAGGAAGTGCAGAGGTTGCATGTGTACACATATTTTCAAGGAGTTTGGAGATGACAGAAAAAATAGCTATGGGATGGAAGCTAGAGATATTGGTTGAGATGCCACCTTTGTAGAGGGGTAGAATATAAGCTCTTTTCCAAAGGCTGGGGATCTTGGATGGATCTGTTAATGAGTACACTAAAAGGGTAAGCAATAGAGTCTGCAGCGATTTTTAGGTATTCGTGGGTAAGCTGTCTGCTGGGTTGGAGCTGGGTTTTAGTTTATGAAGTAGTCTTTTTTACGGTAGAGGTTGGAACTGTAGTGAATGTGAATTCAGGGAAGGTATTTGTGTGTGTGGTTGAGGAGGAATGGAACTGTGGGTGTTGAGAAAGTATGGTTTGACTAGAAATGTCTAATAGAAAGGGATTGTGAGACATTAGCTGCGATATTAGCTATTAAGTCTATGAAATACGAGTTAGAAAGAGTTACCATTTGTTCTGGTGTTTTGTTTGGGTAAGGGCATGTGTTATTTTTTGTGTCTGAGTTTAGTTGAATTCCTATGGAAGTCCAAAATTGTTTAGAGTTATGAGTATACTTTTGTAGTTTTAGGTAATAGTCTTTCTTATCTTTGCATATAGACCTTTTCACTTGGTTGCAACATTTTTGAATTTTAGTAGATCAGAACTACTTTTTCTGTTTTTGCCTTAGTTTCCAGGTTTTGTCCCTAGCTAGAATTAGCTCCTTTGTAGGTTTTGTTAACCATGGGGTATGACTGGTTGTCAATATTTTAATTTGGGGGAGGTGCAAGGTTGTCTAATATTTTTGGAAAGGTAGTATTGAAATAGTGCAATGCATCATCTAGGGGGGAGAGATTTTAGGATATTCCAACTGATACTTTTGAGAATGTGGTTGAATCCGAGTTAAAGTGGGTTAGGCTTCTAACATGTTTTGAAAAGATGATATTTATGTAATGGAGGTGCAGTTTGGGTAATAAAGGCAGGACAGTGATCATTTAATGTGTTGGGGAGTGTACCTGCTGATAAGATCTTAGTGGGGTTGGAAACCAGAATCCAGTCTAACATGGAACCTTCCTTTCATATATCTTGTGGGGAGGGGATAAGTTGGGTGAAGTGAAACAGGTTTATAACCGAGGAAGGAAATTTTGAATTAATATCTAACCAGTTGACATTTACGTCATCCAGAATTATAATTTCAATTTTTTATAGCGAAGTTGACCCAAGACAGTATTTCTTCCAAAACTGGTACATTATTACCAGGGGGAACATACAGGACTATGATACAAAGACTTTTAGAATTATTTACTTTTAGGAAAGAGATCAGAACTTCAGCATTAGAGAAAAGGGGGATGTGATCACCATATGGGAATATATTAAAGGTATTAGGGAAAAGGATAGCACCACCATCTCCTTTTTTGTTGGATCGCTCTACCCTTATTTGGTTTTTGCCAGGTCTCGGTGGTGGCAAGAATATTGGGTTTATTATGAGCTAGCCAGGCATGCATGTCAGCAGTTTTACTGTGAATGCTCTGTAGGTTTAGTGTTACAAAATGTAATGATTTATAGCAGTTACTGGGGTTAGGTGTAGTAGGGAGGGTGGAAGTAGTAGGACCAGGGTTGGGATGTGTCTCCATCACCGTAAGTGTTGAAAATACAGACGTGTAGAGAAGTGTAACAGTAGGTTGTGTAGAGATGATAATTTTAAGTAGAAGGGAGAGGGAAGAGCCTGAGCAGTAAGTTGTACAGTTTGTAGGGAGAATAAATATCTTAAAGCAGAGAAGTGGAGTTATATGCTAGAGGTTGGGGTGTATTTCGGAGTAGCTTTTTCTGGGTAGATAGGAAGGTAGTTACAGATGTGTGTTTACTGAATATTAAGCTTGACATGAATAAGGGAAGTTGTAAGGGTAAGGCTAGTAGTAGTACTGTATGAGATAGGAAGAGTGTATATGAAATGGACGGGGGTCATTGGGATAGGAAGGGTTAGTTTTGTAGGGGTGGGTAAGAGAAGAAGGAAGTGCTGGAGTGTGATTTGTCAGTTTAGGTAAAATGTGTGGCCAAGGGGGTATAAGTTTAGGTGTAGTGGGAGGTGGGGGGGATGGGGGTAGGGTAGGTGAATGGAGTGCGTTGGACATGACAAAGAAGTTGTGAGGAACAGTCAGTAATTAAGAGAATGGAAGATATGTTGGCTTAAGTCAGTAAAAAAGAATTTATACACAAACTCTGTGCTTTAATCTGAAATGAGCAGCAAGAATGGGTGTTAGAATCCCTAGACAGCTAAGGGAAAAGAAGAGGAAGTTTAGAGATGGCTATGTAGATAGGGAGGCAGAATACAGAGTAGAGGAATTAAGAGGCAAAACAGGAGAATGGAGTAAGTCTCGGGAGACAGAGAGATATAGGAAGGTAGTATGAGGAGAGTTCTAGAAGAGAGCATAGCCGGTAGTAAGTAAAGAGGCTAACTAGTTTGAAGGTATACAAGGAAAAACAAAAACAACTAAGTGGTCTGGTTGAGAGGAAGTGTGGTAAAGTTAAAGAAGCTGAGGTGCAGCTAACAAGTATAAAACTGCTGCATGCACAAGTGATAGTGAAGAAGAAAGGTAGTAACAACAGTCTCTCTAATAGAGGGTGTATAGCAGTGTGGAGAGGGGCGGGGAGTGCATTGGCATTCTGACAATGTGCAGCGGATGACCAAGGGGTAAGACATTTCACAAAATTCAGTTAAAATTGCATATATATTTACGAGAAGATATAGGAAAATGGCAGGCAGGGCTTAGATTTGAAATGCAGGGACCAAGGATGATCTCAGCTCACATTGTAGAGCTTGCACGGAAGTTTAAAAGATTAGTGTTCTTGATATCTTTTTTTCCTCAATCGAACATTTAAAAAAGAAAACAGCTAATTTCCTGACTCATTGCATGCACATTGCCAGAGACACTGTGTGGAGGCTTGGGTTTTATATTAAAGATTTCATAAAAGTGGTAATTTAAAAAAAATACCACTTGAATTCATCTCGTGTACAGTATTTTATGATTGCTAGAGCTGCTTAAGGGAAAGAGGCTGTTGGACAAGTACTGGCATTCTATACAGATTTTTTTTCCCTAGAGGAAGGTTAATTTCTGTGGAAAGATAGAACAAGCTAGACAGTATTTTGTGGTTGCTGTTTCCTGATCTTCAAGTTTTCTTCCAATAACTTTAGTAGATCTACAGTAAGAGTTCTAAACAAAAATATAATTTTAATATAGAATGGAATAACTGCTCCTCCATATCCCCCACAATTCATGTAAACCTTCATGGGTGCACACAACTCATTACCTCACCCACTAGAACAGACAAAACCAATAACAAAAATAGCATACTCATCTGGAACCTTGTAAACTCCCACCCAGACCTGTACAACTCTTCTACCCTCCCAGATGATGTGAGTGACCACCTACTCACCTACATCATCAAACATAAAACAGACAACCTCCACCAAATCACCTATAAATCAATTAGAAACAATAGGAACTTCAATGCTACCCTTTTCCTGACCGAACTCAGAGCATGTAATCGGTCTATTCCGAAGCATCTTCCATTGGACGATGCCACAGCCTACTTTAACACCACATTTCTTACCATTCTAGACTCTCACGCTCCTTCTTGCGCCCTTAGAACTAAAACTAAACTGGCCCTCTGGCTCTCTAAAGAAACCAAAAACAAAATAATTGAAAGAAATAAAGCATGGGAAAGATGGCGAAAATCTAAAGACCCACTGGACCAAGTCAAATTCCAACAGTTAAGAAATTATACCAAAAAATCCACACTACTAGACAAAAAGAACTTCACCACCTCCAGCAAAAGCATCCAAACAAACCTCAAACGTTTTGAGCAGAAATCAACAAACTACTCAACCCAGGTCAGTCTTCCACTCCTATCCCATCAGCCTGCAGCCAAAAATCCCCCAAGGAAACCGCAAATGCCTTTAACAGCTTCTTTACAGAAACCATCCAATCACTAGCTAGCAAATTGGCTTCTAACTCCTCCAATCGTGATGCTTCCCCAACCACCACCCCACCCTCCTTTAAGTTCCATCAAGTCTCTACTTCTACCATCAGGTCTCTAATTAAAAAACTAAAACCTGCTACTCTGGCAGCAGACCTCCTTCCACCAGAATATCTACAAAAAGCAGCAGACTCCATTGCACTTCCTGTTTCCATTATTATAAACTGAACCTTGACAGAATCCACCATCCCCTCAATCTGGAAGATTTCACACGTTATTCCCCTCCAAAAGGGAGGGAACTCTCTTGAATTATCAAACTACAGACCAATAGCCATACTGTCACCACTGGCCAAAATAATGGAAAAATTAGTTCATAAGCAACTTATGCTCTATCTAACTCAGAATAACCTATTACCTGACTCTCAGCACGGCTTTAGGCCAAATCACAGCACCACCTAAGCCCTCCTATCCTTCTCCAACACCATTAACCACAATCGTAATGCTAACTATCCTCAGCCCTATTTTTAAATCTCTCGAAGGCATTTGACATGGTCAACCATCAATCACTTATCCATACCATAAGAGCACTCTCACTAACTGATTGTGCAATTAAATGGTTCCAGTCCTACCTCTCCGGCAGACAACAAACTGCACTATGGCAGAACACTCAATCTGCTCATCTTCCCATTACTCTAAGTGTTCCTCAAGGGTCCATGCTAGGCCCCCTTCTCTTTTCAATCTTCATAAATGATCTACCCACAGTCACTCCCAATGCTACCTGCATTCAATATGTGGATGACTCCACTCTAATCAGTGGAGCCTCCTCCACAGCTGATCTTATGACAATAACTCAAAACACTTTCAACATTGCTGAAAAGTGGTTTGCCAATCGACAGCTGATTTTAAACCCTAACAAAACTAAGCTGCTTATTTTCACCCCCACTTGTAAATCCTCCACTCCATTCTTCACTATACAATCCAACAGCAGCACACTAATAACCCCAGACGTGCACACCAAACTTCTAGGAGTCACAATTGATAATACCCTAAAATAGGACACCCATGTCAATCAAACCATCAAAACGGTTAACAGGAAACTAGGCTCCCTCTACAGGATCAAACCTTTCCTTACCCCACATGCCAGACTCTCCGTAGCTTGCTCCCATTTATTGTCCACCCTTCTCTATGCCTCCCCCTTATTCACCAACTTGAATAAAACCAATCTTAGCAAACTCGCTTGTTGCTATAACCACATTGCAAGATTTGCTACTAGTGCGGCCTATAGGACCCACCACTGCCTTAACTTAAATCAACTAGGATGGCTAGAATGGTCTAGCCAACTGCAATTCAACCAACTAGTTATCACCCACAAAGTACTTACTCACCCAGATAAGACACTTGCACTAAATAAAATTATCTATCCCTACAACAACCTAAGGTCTCTCCGCTCTGCCAATAACCTGCTGGTCCAAACTTCCAAAAGCAGTAACACGGCTGGGGAAACCCTATTTGCTAACTCTGTAGGTAAGATTTGGAACTCTCTTCCTGCTGAACTCACACTCGAACTCTCTCTAATCTAGTTTAAAAAAAGTCTCAAACTATACTGTCAAAGACACTGGCAATGCCCATGCTCAAAACCTGGATAACATTACCCACTGTTAAGAACACCCGCCTAAGTGAAATCTGCCACCAACTTTCGATTTGCACAAGATAGTAATTGCTGTGTACCTGTGTGAAAATGTTAACTTTCAAAAGCTGTAACTAGTAAAACCTCTATATGTAGCAAGCTGCTGGTTGCCTATGCAATTTGTGTAACACTTTCCTAAAGGCATGTATCCTGATTTTGTTATTTTTTAATTTATGTGTACTTCAAACTGTAGACTTTTTCTCTCATCCTGTATCTGTATCTCTCACTAACTTTTAACCTGGTGCTTTTCTCCCCGGGCCTCAGCTGAAAATGGACATATATCCAGTCGGACTATCCCGGTAAACAAATGTAAAATAAATAAATAAATAAATAAAAATCTTTCTGTAACAAGTATCAAGGATTTGAGCTTTATTGTCTCACGGACAAGAGCTCTCGGATTCAACTAAATAAACAGCTAAAAGGTCTAATAAAGTCCAGCAAGTCCAGTGAAGAGGTCAAGATAGCTTTCCAGGCAAAGGACAATCACAAGGACTTCAGCTATGTCATGAATCTTAAAGATAATACTCAACACAGTGCAGAACTGGTGGAAAATGGTGCAACCTTCACTACCACGGTGACATAGCAAATATACTGGCTGATAAGTTTAGCTGTAACTTCACCTTCCACTTCCCCCAACTACCCCTGTGAAATCTCTAATAGCATATCCCCCCACCTACCAACAGGGAGCAAGTCCTTGAGGTGCTCGCTAAGGCCAAAAACAAGGGCCCTGACAACATCCCTGGTTGCCTCCTAAATAACTTAAAACATGACCTAGCAGGACCACTTGAGGCACTCCAACTACAGCCTCAAAACAGGTTACGTGCCAGGTGAATGGAGAGTTGCTATATCCATCCCTGTTCATAAGGGTGAACCATCAACTGACCCCAGGAACTACAGACCCATCAGTGTGACAAGTCTAATATGCAAAGCCATGGAAAAATTACCATGGAAATGATCAATGACGACACTGGCAATCTATCGACACTAGACATATCCCACTTTGGCTTTGTTAAAAGGTCTTACCTACTTAACCTGGTAGACTTCTTTGAGAGGGTCACCATGGCTATGAATAAGGGGAAAATGGTGCATACTGCCTACTTTGATCTGGCCATGGCACTTGATACCATACCCTACTCGGATATTGTTGACAAACTTTCAGAACTAGGCATAAATCCCTACATAACTCAATGGATTGCTAGCTGGCTCACAGACAGGACCCAGGAAGTGAGGAAAAGTGAGACCACCTCCACCAAGAGACCGGTCACTAACACAGTACCCCATGGCTGTGCTGGGCCCATTCCTGTTTGGTATCTACTTTTTGGAACTCCACTCTGTCAAAGGCCTATGGCTCACCAAGTTTGCAGTAGACTGTAAACTGGGAGCTATCATAGTCTCCTTTCATGACGCCAACATTCTACAAGAGGGTCTAACAAAAACAAATGACTGGTGTGAAAAACACAGAAACTCAGTGCAAAGAAATGCATTATAGTTCCCTTTGGAAAAGCATCCACCCAAGCTAATTACTTCACTGATAAAATGCCCCTAAAAGTTGACTCTATAGTGAGGGAACTGGGAACATATGTAGACAGTAATGTGGTGTTCGACCAGCAAGTAGCCAAGATCATTCTGTGTTGCCAAACTCAAACTCTATGGCATCCAGATCCAAGGAAGCAACAGTTACACTCTACTCAGCCCTTATCAGACCCATCATTGAGTACAATGTCTCCTTTGGCATGTACCTAGCCAGGTACTTGCAACAGCTGGCATGCCCTCAAAGATTCCTAACCAGAAGAATCCAGGGAATAAATACCCTTGTCCAGACCTCTCAACATCTTAGAGCAAGAAATCTGGACAAAGCCATAAATAATGGGGGACAAAAGCCCAAAAATATGGACAATTTTTAAATACTGCTCTTACAAACTTAGAAAGTTAACAGAATAAAGAATAGTTGTGCAAGAACTTACCATAACCATTGATGTCCTTCTCTTCCATATTGCAGTATTAATAACCTTGGGGAGTTGCTGTCTGCAGCACCAAACATCCGGCCAGTACACCAAAGTCTTAGAAACATGGGTACATGTGACTTTGCATGCAGGGGCCATAAACTGATGTAGGCTATATCTGTGACATCTGCATGTACCCAACTTAGAACTGGCTGCCGCACAGATAGAGACCCCAGGAGCAAGAGGAGAGAAAACAAAGCATAAACCTCCCAGACACACAAAACCAGTGGTTATGGAAAAAACACAGGTAATAATATAGCCAAAAAGGGGGTAGGTGGGTTGGATTGAATACTGCAACATAGAAGAGAAGGACATCTATGGTTATGGTAAGTTCTTACACTATTCTATGTCCTTCTATTCTCATGTTGCAGTTTTCATAACCTTAGAGTACCACAGCTCTCTAGGAAGTAACATGGGAGATAGGTTGGGGAGCAAAGTCTATGAGACCCTGCAGGATACACCTACCAAAACCTTAGAGATCAAATCCAATTTGCAATGCTTGGTAAAGGTATGTACAGAAGACCAGGATGCAGCAACTAGATAGAAGCATAATCAACATCCTTGAAGAAAGCTGCTGAAGAGGAAGCTGCTCTCGTGGAATGGGCCTTGATAGATGAACTCAACTGCTTTCCATGAAAGGAATAGCAAACAGTAATAGCCTCAGAAATCCAAGAGGCAACTGTGTGTTTTTGACACTGCCTTGGCAAGGGCCTTAGGATGAACAGAGACAAATAGCTGGTCAGACTGTCTGAAGAATTTTGTCTTGTAGAACCTCTGTTGCCTATGAACATCCAAGGAATGCAAAGTCCTTTCTGAGGAGTTCTGTGGCTGAGGGTAAAAGACAGGTAAATTAATGGTCTTGTTTTAGGAAATTTCATTAACTACTTTAGGCATGAATGAAGGTTAGTTCTGAGACAAACCCCATCTTTATGAAAAAAACAAGATAGGGAGGAGAAGCCATAAGGGCTTGGATCTCAGAGACCCTCCTGGCAGAAGTAAGAGACATTAACAAGACTTATTTTCCAAGTACAGAATTTAACACAGGGCAAATGGGCTGGCTCAAAAGGGGCTAATGTAAGCTTTTCCAGCACAAAGTTAAGGTCCAAAGAGGAGGGATAGGCTTATGAGGAGGTCTTATGTGACAAACCCCTTTCAGAAACAGCTTGACATCTGACCTGGAAGCAAGAGGTGGAGTCAAGGGAAGGCAAGCAGAAATAGCAGAGAGGTGCACTTTCACTGAGAAATAAGTCCGCCTTGAATGTAGTAACTCACACAGGTAAGAAAGAACCACTGGAACAGAAACTTGAAATGGGTCTTGTTTTCTCTTGAGGCACCAATGGGAGAATATTTTCCATTTTAATAAATATTTTCTTTTGGTACTTGGTTTTCTGGCCTCCTGCAGGACATTAAGTACGTCGCCCACACTGTTAGTTTGAGATTGAGAAGGTGGGAATGAATAAGGGATCCCCTGTCTTGTGTGCGTACGTTGAAGCGGTGAGATAACCTGTGGCGACTGTCCTGGGCTAGAAGGTAAAGTAGGGGAAACCAACGCTGCCTTGGCCAGAAGGGAGTCACCAGCAGGATTTTTGGTTTGCCCTTCTATATTTCCAGGGCGACTTTGGGAATCAAAGGAAATGGAGGGAAGACATAAAGGAACATTCCCTCCCATGAAAAGAAAAAGGCATCCACCCTCCAGGCTTGTGGATGGGGAAGCCTTGTGCAAAAGAGAGGCATCTGTCTGTTCTGGGAGGAGGCAAATAGATCTGCCTGAGGAATACCCCACCTGTGAATTAGATCCAGAAACACCTCCCTGTGAAGCATCCATTCGTGGGAGGGTGTTAAAGTTCTGCTCAGGGTGTCTGCCATCCCATTGTCTTCTGATGGAATGTACACTGCCTGCAAGTGAATATGTAGTGCTGCTGCCAGGGACCATATTTGAATAGCAAGTCTGCAGAGAGGGTAACACTTTGTTCTGCCCTGTTTGATACCACAGAACTGTCATGTTGTCTGTGATGACCTTTAGGGTGCCTGGCAGAAGAATCTCTTGAAAGGCCTGTATTGCCAAGGAAAGGACCCTTAGCTCGTTTACGGTGATGTGGTCCTTCCTTTCTTGAATGAACCACTCCCCCTGTACTTTGTGCTGGGTGTTGGCATTGTGTAGGATAGCCCCTCAACCTAGATCGGATACGTCTGTGTAAAGATGCTGTTTGGGTGGAGGGGTCTGCAAGCGTACCCCTTGAGTGAGGGTAATGATAGCAATCCACCAGGAGAGCTCACTTTTTAAACAGGGAAGAAGAGGAAGTTTTGTTTCCAAGAGATGAGAGTGTTGGTTCCACGAATTTCTCAAGACCCACTGAAACTTCCATATGTGCATCCTGGCTAAGGAGCTCATGGCAATCAAGGAATCCATGTATCCTAGGATTCTGAGAAACTCCCTGAATGACATGGGTGGTAGAGGTAGCAGTGAGTGGAAAAACTGAGTAAGAAATTCCACTTTCCAGGCAGGGGCAAAGACTGACATCAAGTCTGTCCTTATCCAGCACCCCAGAAAAACAAGATCTTGGGAAGGAGTCATTTGAGACTTGAGGCAATTCACCATGAAGCCTAAGCTCTGAAAAAACTTGAAACCATGTCCAGGTGTTGGGACAGGGTGAGAGAATCTTGGTGGAGGTCATCCAAGTAAGGACAAATTTGTATGCCCTGCAGTCTACAATGTGCAATGACTGGGGCTAGAGACTTTGTGAATACTCTTGGGGCTATGGACAGCCCAAAGGGTAAGGCAGAGAACTGAAAATGTGTAGAACCCACTGAGAAACGTAAACATTTCCTGTAAGTGGGATGAATAGGGATGTGAAGGTAAGCATCCTTCAGATCCAGGGAGGCCATAAAGGCTTGCTGAGGAATAAGGGGAAGAAGGCACTGCAATGTCAGCATTTTGAAGGCAGTCACCTTGAGGAAGAGACTGAGGTGAGATAAGTCAAGTATGGGTCTCCAAGGACCATCCTTTCTTGGAACCAAAAACATCCTGGAATAAAACCCCCTGGCTAACTGCTCCTTGGGTACTGGTTCTATAGTTCCCTGAGAGAGGAGTTGGCTTAGGATAGTGGGAAAAAGTGGAAGCCGATTGGGTGTGGGGTTGAGGAACTTCCTGGAAGGGTGGAATTGCCCCACCAAGTCATGAAGTATCCCCTTTCGATGGACAGCACCCACTTGTCTGTGGTGATTTTCTGCCAGGAGGATAGGGAAAGGGTCAGGCGTAGGGATGGGTGGAACTGGATAAGGGAAGAGAGTCACAGTGGAGGAGCTCTATCTGGGTCTGGCTACCTCCGAAATGAAGAAGGTGTGGAGGTGGTAGAAGATCTAAGAGCAGATCGTTTCCTGGGATGTCTCTGTCCCCTGGACTGAGTTGCAGAAGGATGAGAGGACTGCCTCTTATGGAATCTGAGAACAGGTGAAACAAATAAATGTTTAAGATTTTGTAAGTCTTTACCTTTTTCCTGCAGAGACTCAAGTAGCTCTGCACAGGAAGCTCCAAAGAGGGCTGAGTTGTCTAAAGGGGCATCTAACAACTTAGCTTTGACATCCAAAGGTAAAGGCTGAAGTCTCAGCCATGGAAACCTCCTTAACACAGGACCAGAAGCAGCAGACTTTGAAGAAGCTTCTACAGTGTCATAGCTGCACTTAATAGTGTGCCTGGTCACTTGAGAAACCATTGACAGAAGGGTACTTAGCTGGGCCTTAGCTAGTGAGTCTGGAACCTCAGACAAAAGAGTAGAAGCCTTGGTCAGGGAATCTAAAGCAAACTTGGCCATGTGGGTCTGATAATTAATAGCTCTAATGGCCAAGGTGGAAGAAGTACATATTTTCTTCTCCAACCTGTCCATAAATTTACTATCAGTAGGGAAAAGGGAAGAGGACGGTACTTACCTACAGGACTTATCAGCTGACACTGCAATGACTGCAAGGTCTGCTGGAGGGTTCTTGAAATGGTACTGCTCCTTTGCAGGTACTTTATAACATCTGTCTGGTCTCCTAGAAGCAGGAGACTGAATCTGGGGTCTGAGAGGCAGTAGAAAAAGCATCCTGGACTTCTGGAAGCAAAGGTAGGACTGCAGATGGTGAGGGCTGCTCCATCTGCAAGAGTTCAAAGTATCTCTTTTTAGTCTCAAACATCTGACAGCTCCCACTTGAAATGCTGCCTGAGCATATCCCCAAAGGAGAAATCTTCTCCAGGGGATACAGGAGTGAGGGACTCTTTCTTCTGGAGTTACGAAATCCTTAGGGGATTCAATCTGAGAGCAGTAAGTTAAAGACTCATCTGAGGAGGAAGACTCTTCCTCAGATAGTACTTGTGGAACAACTGGTAGGCCTGACTGGGGAATCCTGGTCTGGAGAACCTGAAAGACTTTGAACAGAGTCTGGGAAAATGTCTCCCAGGGTGGAGAAGGGTCTTTTGTGCTCTGTTTCTCCTCCTGTTTTCTTTTTAAAGTAGTAGAAGGAGCAGTAGTAGGCCTGGGTGCCGACATTATCATGGATGGCAAGGCAGGAGTAGGTCCCAACAAAGCCACGAGCCGTGGTTCCCTTTCACCATCAGGCTCTGATGGTTGAAAACTCTCAGCAGATGTACTCTGGGTATCTGCCGAACCGTCATCCATTTCACTTCCCGGTTGCAGCAAAATACCCACTGTCCAGAGCAATCCTGGGCTGACACTCGCCTCGAGAATCTCACCAGACAACTGAGGCACAGCTTGGGTGTAGGGCCTTTCTCGGCCTTCTTCCTAGGCGGCCCCAAGGAGGTGTCCGCTCTGCCCTCCATTCCGGATGCCAAACGTCGGAGACGCTGACTCCCTAAATAAACACTTAAGGCTGCCAGATGGCTTCTAAGGGTTTTGGGAACAAAAGATTAGCAAATGTCGCAGGACTTGTAATCATGACCAGCCCCTAAACAAAATAAGCACTGCTCGTGTGTCCTTATGTGGAATTTGTCTTCCACAAGAACACTTTCTCTTTCTAGATGACATGTACGTCTGAAAACAGCAAACAAACAAAAAATTCTCACAAGGGTACTTATCAAAGTGTGGACAGCCGGAAAACGGTCACTGAAAACGGGTGGCCGAAGTTGAACAAATGCTGAATTTCTGAGACTGGTGACTGAACGTCTGAAACACACTGCGGCAAAAAAGTTCCGAGTTGTCATATGCAGACACCACAGATATAGCCTACATCAGTTTATGGCCCCTGCATGCAATGTCGCATGTACCCATGTTTCTAACACTTTTGTATACCGGCCAGATGTCCGGTGCTGCAGGCAACAACTCCCTAATGTTATGAATACTGCCACATGAGACTAGAAAGACATCAGGTTTTACGTTAACATGGATTTTGTGAAGGGTATGAAGTTTAAAACTCAAAAGTCTATTATTTTTCTTACTTCACTCCTCAATGATTTGCCAGTAAAACAAAATTTTGAGGAATAGACCAAAAATATGAGGCGAAAACCTGGACATGCTAACAAAAATCTGGACAGTTGAGAGGTATGATCCCTCTCCTACACAGATAACCTTACGCTCCTATCTCTGTATTCAGTCCCCTACAGGCTACAGAGAGATTATCTATGCCTAGCATATAAGGCACCATTGGATTTGGCTCTGACGGATCTCTTGCACATTTGGAAGACAAACATCACCAGAAAAGTACAGTTTTGTACCTACCATAAATGTAGATGTCCGAACTGGATAGCATCTGCAGTCATAACAACTGGGTTGTCCTGTCGTCAGGCAGCCCTTCAGTCGGCCGGATTCCAAAGTCCGGGTCCGGCTTCGGCTGATGTCGCACTTCTCCCGACGTCATCTCTGTTGGTCTTCGGGTATAAAAGCATCAGCCGACGCCATTTTCCTCAGTGTTTCTTGCCCCAGATGCCAGTAGCCCTCTTGAAGGCTAAAATTTGGATAGATGCCAATGTTTCCAAAAAGATAGAGGTAAACACAAAAATAAGCATGTATGTACATATATACAAACAAATACACCATAAAAGACTCCCCCACCAGCTAGCTATTAGGAGGGTAAACACCCTAGGAGTACCACAGAGGGAAGGAGGGAGGGTAATCCTGACTGCAGATGCTATCCAGTTCGGACATCTACATTTATGGTAGGTACAAAACTGTACTATGTCCTTCATGGATGCATCTGCAGTCATAACAACTGGGTAGAATACCATAGCCAACTAGGGAGGAGGATAAAAGTAGATTATGGTGTGTTTAGGATCCCTTGCAGTACAGCAGTGGCAAACCCTGCTCGGGATCTGGAATATAGAGGCAAATTATAATGCTTGGCAAATGTATGCACGGAGGTCCAAGTAGCCGCCTCAATAATGTCTTTGGTTGCCACTCCTCGTAAGAAGGCTGTGGTAGTGGCTGTTGCCCTTGTAGAATGAGGTCTTATGTTCTGTGGAATTGGTTTTCCATGGAAGGAGTAACAGAATCGTATGCAGTTTCCTATCCATTTGGAGATTGTCTGTTTGGAAATAGCTTTTCCTTCCCTTCCTGTTGCATAGGCTACAAAAAGTTGGTCAGTCTTTCTGCTATTTTTGTTCTGTCCAAGTAGTAGCGTAGCTGTCTATGTACATCCAAGGTATGCAGTATTCTTTCCCCTCTGTTTTGTGGGTTGGGAAAGAAGGTAGGAAGGTGGATTGCCTGGTTTAAAGACACTCTGGATACCACCTTAGGCATAAATGTAGGATTAGTCCTCATGGACACTCTATCTTGGTGGAATATTAGGAAGGGTTGCACTGCCATTAAGGCCTGTAGTTCTGAAACCCTCCTTGCTGAAGTAATTGCCAGTAGGAAAGCAGTTTTCCATGACAGGTGTTGTAGGTCTGCTGTTGCTGCTGGTTCAAAGGGTGATGGTGTCAACTTTTCTAGCACAAAGTTTAAGTCCCAAGCTGGTAATGGTGGTTTCCTTGGAGGTTTTACATTCTTGATTCCTCTGAGGAACTGCCTGAGCAAAGGGTGCGAAAAACAGGTGGATCAAAGCTGTATTCTGCTGAAATAGCTGATGCATGTATCTTGATGGAGGAGTAGGACAGGCCTGAATGAAGAAGTTCGCCAGATACTCCAGAATGTTAGGCATATCTATGTTTGACACATCTTTTCCTCTTTCCGTACTCCAAATGACAAACCTTTTCCATTTTCCAGCATAGTTCCTTCTTGTTGAAGGTCTGCGTGCTTCAAGAATAATGTCTTTAACTCTTTGGGAAAGTTCTGGATTAGCTGCTGCTATGTGATGTTCCATGCAGTCAGTTGCAACGTTTTAGGTTTGGATGTATGATGCTGTAGTTGTTCTGAGTTAACATCAAAGGCATCAGGGGTATTGGCCACCTATTGTTCCGAGACATGCTCCTCAGCAGTGGGTACCAGTGTTGTCTTGGCCAGTTTGGAGCTATCAGGATTATCCTTGGACGTTCTTCCTTGATTTTTAGTAGTACTTTGTGTATCAAGGGAGGAGGTGGGAATGCATATGCTGTTAGGCCTTTCCAGCTGAAGGAGAGCGAATCCACTTTCCATGCCAGTGGGTGGAATGTCCTTGTGCAGAACTTTTTGAGCTGGTGATTGAGAGGTGATGCGAATAGATCTATCTGAGGCATTCCCCATTTCTTTGAGATGGTCTTGAAGATGTCCGGGTGCAGCTTCCATTTGTGGGCATCCGATGTGGTTCTGCTTAATATGTCTGCTAGAGTATTTTCTTTTCCCGGTACAAATATTGCCTGTAACTGGATGTTGTAGCTGAGTGCCAGGGTCCACAGCTCCAAAGTCATTCTGCATAGGGGGTATGAATGAGTGCCTCCCTGTTTGTTGATGTACCACATGACTGTGGTGTTGTCTGTCCTTATCATCAACTGGCCCTCTTGGAGAAATGGTTTGAACTTTTGGATTGCTAGTTTTACTGCCAACATTTCTTTTAGGTTGATGTGCAGGTGAAGTTGATCCTGTGTCCACAATCCTTGCACGCATTTGTCCAGCATGTGGGCCCCCCATTCTAGGTCTGAAGCGTCTGTTGTGATGGTCTGGCTTGCTTGACATCTGCGAAAGGGTAGGCCTGGGTTTGACTGACATGCCTGAGCCCACCATAGGAACTCCTGCTTCAAGCATGGAATTAGTGGGATTTCTGTTTCTAGGCTGTGTCTGTGCTGGGACCATAAATTCTTTAGGTACCACTGTAGTTTTCTCATATGTAGTCTGGCAAATGGGACCAAGATTATGCATGATGCCATGAAGCCCAAGGCCTGCAGAACTTTTCTTGCTGTTAACTTGTTCAGTTTTGTTAGTGCCAAGAAGTAAAGAGGGAGTTCTTTTTGTTTTTCTGTAGTCAGGAATGCCATTTGTTTTACTGTGTCCAATTCCGCCCAAGAATGTCCTTGTTTGGGATGGTATCAGCCTTGACTTTTGTAAATTGACTGTGTATCCCAGTGCTTGTAGCAAGTAAATGACCCTTTGTAAATCTGTTGTCAGCTTGCTTTTGTTGTCCCTTGTAGTAGGCAGTCGTCCAGGTATGGGTAAATTTGAATTCCTGTAGTCTGCAATGGCGATTACTGATGCCAGGCATTTTGTGAATACTCTGGGCAGTAGATAAGCCAAAGGGCAATGCTGAGAATTGATAGTGCTCTGATCCTGCAAGAAATCTGAGGTATCTTCTGCAGATTGGTCGAATGGGGACGTGCAGGTATGCCTCCTTGAGATCTAGAGTTACCAGCCAAGACTCCTTGCCCAGCATGGGGAGAAGTTGCTGTAGGGTCAGCATTTTGAATTTTGGGACAATGATGTATGTATTTAAGGTGGACAGGTCGGGAATTGGTCTCCAACTTTTTTCCTTTCTTGGAACTAGGAATAGTCTGGAGTAGAACCCCTTTCCTTGCTCTGCTGTTGGCACTCTTTCCACAGCTCTCATGTTTGCTAACTCCATTATCTGTTGTAGTGCCTCTGTTTTTTGATTTGGAGGTAGATTTGGCATTCCTCTTTTGACTGGTAAAGTGTGGAAGTGAAACCGGTAACCTTGATCTATGGTTTGTAAAATCCACTTGTCTTTTGTTATGTAGTGCCAGTTCTTTGAAAATAAGGTTAACTTTCCGCCTAGAGGAGCTGCTATTTGTTCCCTGGTAGGCGGATTTAGGTTAAGTCACTGTGGTTGTGCTGATGTAGTGGCAGTGGTTGTGTCTGTGCCTCTGTTGTTACCTTGCCACTGTCGTCCTCTGTAGGCACCTCCTCTGGATTGGTTTCTGCCTCTGGAACGCCTATTCCTGCCCCTTTGAAATTTTGTGGAGTCAGGAAAGGACCAATTTTGGCAGGCCAGTTCCTGCTAAACCTTGGGGTTGAACCTGCAAGAAATCTTTAACCGCTTGAACAGATTTTGCCTTTTCTTCCATTTTCTTCATAACCTGCTGGGCAGGTGTACCAAACAAACTTGTCTTATCCATAGGAGCATCTAGCAACTTAGCTTTAACATGATCCGGTAAAGCTTGCTCCTTTAGCCATGCATGCCTTCTTATCACTGTGCCAGTCATGGCTGATCTAAATGAAGCCTCCAGTGCATCATAGCCACATTTTAAGGAATGGTTGCTAACCTGTTGTATGTTATTTACCATTTCTAATACATATTTCTTATCAAGAGATTCATCAGTGGTTAGTTTTTAGTTAACTGATCAAGCATAAACTCTTGGTATTGTATCATGTGAAACTGACAGTTTAAAGCTCTAGCTGAGAGAGTAGCTGAAGTTTAGACCTTTTACCCCATCTGTCTAATGACCTTGCTTCCCTTTCAGAAGGAATAGGGTTTTTAGCTATGGTCGGCTACTGCCTTGGGACCCTGGGATATAGTTTCGGGTCTGCAAGGGGCCTTGTAAAGGTGGTGATGAGTATCTGGCACCCTGTAAAATCTGTCTGGTTTGGCAGGGGCTGGGGGTAAAGAATCTGGAGCGGAGCAGACATCATTGAAAGCATCATCCACCACAGAGAGAACAGGAGGTATAGCTAAGGGCCTGTGCTGTGGGAGGTGCAGAAAGGTCCTAAGTCTTTTCTGGAGTCTGAAAATCCTGTTGCTGCCATTGGAACTGCTCTCGCATGGCATGTAAGGTTTCCCCAAAGGAGAATTCTTCTGGTGGGGAAGCAGCTGGAATGGATTCTTCAGCATCAGAATCTTCAAAATTGGAGAAAGGAGCCTCTGGCTGGTCAGTTATGTCTGATTCACAGCAGAATCATCAGAGGACACTGGCTCAGGGGGCTCTGCCCTAGGTCTCTTCTCTGGGGGCTGAGAGGCCCTGTCTGGGTGAGATTGAGATCCTCTGATTAATGAAATTAAATCTTCTGCCAAAGTAAGCATTTGAGAACTAGAAGAGGGCCTGGTTGTGGGGGGTTTAACAGGCACTGTCTTAGTAATCTTGGCTGCTTTAGCCCTGGCGAAGGCCTTAATGGACATGGCTGCTGGAGGCCTAGCAGCACCACGTGCTGGGGTAGAGACATCCAAGGGAATGGTGTCTGATAAGTCAGTGGCAACCACCGTAGTGGATAAAATTTCTGAGGCCGATTGAAGAGTGGTAGCAGGGGCCTCAGTTGTAGAGATAGGTTCAGCTGTACTTTGATCAGTTTTCTCGGTTTCGGCCGAAACCGAGACACTCGCGGTTTGCTTAACCATGGTTTCGGCCGAAACCGCGGACCGCGAGTGTCGGTCTTTATCTTTGCGTTTTTTGGCAGATTGGGTAGTCGGAGGATCCGACGGCATAATGTACGCAAAATCAGAACCGAAAAACTGTTCTGCAAACTCCGATCGACGCCTAAGCGTTCGTCGGTTGAAAGAAGCACAGGCCGAACAGGCTGCTACGTCGTGGGCTGGGCCTAAACAAGGCAGACAATAAGAGTGGAAATCTTTATGAGGTATTTGTTTCCCACAGGTTAAACAATTATTAACTTTTTCTGACATCGGCTGAGGCAAGAAAGAGTCCCCAACGGGTACTTAGCTTTAGAAGTCTTCAAGTAGTATTCGTAGAAGTAATCTCTCGATCCGACCGACCGGCACTTGCGAACAGCTTCTGCTTCGGGCGCCACGCGGCAAGAAAGACTGAGGAAAATGGCGTCGGCTGATGCTTTTATACCCGAAGACCAACAGAGATGACGTCGGGAGAAGTGCGACATCAGCCGAAGCCGGACCCGGACTTTGGAATCCGGCCGACTGAAGGGCTGCCTGACGACAGGACAACCCAGTTGTTATGACTGCAGATGCATCCATGAAGGACATCACTAGATCCAAGGACTGCACTTTGTCTGCAACATAGAGAGAACCTGCTAGAGGGACAAATATATGTCTCAAAGGATCTCAGCACTATGAACTAAGCTATCCACCTACGTGAAGCAGAGTTCATTTCTGACCCTGTTCAAAAGAAACCTTGATCATTGGATGGGAAATTGCAAATTCACTACCGGCCTAGCCCCCATGTCTCTGATGGACAGAGATAGACACTAAATAAATTAATCCCACTGGAGGAGGAAGATAAAAAAGCTGATTATGGCTTGTAAAATTAGATATGTATTATCTACAGAGAGTTAGTGCATGGTCACAATACTGCAATTCTATGTATATATACACATGCAGACATGCGTGTATTTATATACTTTACATAGGAAGGAAATACATTGGGCATGTGTGTCCCTCTGTACATATCAAATCAATAAACTTTTTCAGCTACCAAACCAGGATCGAAACACTAAAGGTGGAGGAGTGTCCACATTCACCAAGGATATTCACACCGCCAGGTTAGTTGCCCAACACAATGAGTCTGAAATTCTCCAGGTGCAACTAACACTAGGTAAGACTGCAATCCAAATTGTAGCTTGCTACAGATACCCCACCATGCCCCAAGATTCTCACTACACCTTTCTAAACATACTGGAAAATATTAATATACAACCAAACACCCTAATACTGGGTGATTTCAACTACCCTGCCATTAACTGGGAAAACTACTCATGCACCAACATCTTTGCCCAACGGTTCTTAGAATTCATAAATTCCAATGCCCTGGATCAACTAATGCATAGTCCCACCAGGGGCTCCAATATCCTTGACCTAGTCATTACCAACATGGGAAAGCGATGCTCCACACCTATGGTCACCCCCTCATTGGTTAGGTCAGACCATAAGCTAATTACCTTTAACATCCACATCCCATCCCCAGTAAGGAAACCTCCATAAAAAACTTCTCCAAGGCCAACTTCATGCTACCCAAGTCAGAAGTTACAAACTTCATGACACCAATGCAGATGGGAACTGAAAGTTCGACTGCTGAGTCCTACAATAAGGCACTGTACGAGCACATCCACTCATGCATGAATCGTGCCATCCCAAATAGAACCAAGATGCTCTCCTCCAAAAAAAGGAAGCCAATCTGGTAGTCCCCTGCCATGAACAAACTTTACAACAAAAGGAAAAAACTGTTGCAGAAAAGAAGAAAATCCCAGGATGCAAAAAACTCCCTTACCAGCCTCAGTAAGAAGCTGAGATCCTTCATAAAATCCTCCAAAGCTAGTTACGAAAATAAAATTGCCAAAGATTCCAAAGACAACCACAAGGCATGCTATAACTATGTCAAGAATCAAAATGGCAATGCTCAGATCTGCTCTGAGCTACAACAGAATGGCATTAAATATACTGATCCCAAGGATATTTCCAATATCCTGGCAGATCGATTCAGTGCCAACTTCACCCCACTCTCACCCCCTAAAGGGCCCATCTCAATACTGGAAGATTGCCAAATTCCGGTAATAACAGCCAAACAGGTAAAAAACGCACTCTCCAAAACTAAGAATACAGCATCCATGGGACCAGATGACATTCCGGGCTGTGTACTACATGAACTACAAAATGAACTGGCACCTCACCTAAGTGTCATGTTTAATCATACCCTCATCTCAGGATTCGTGCCCACTGAGTGGCACACAGCTACAGTTATCCCACTCCACAAGGGGGGATCCACCTTGGAACCCGAGAACTACTGCCCCATCAGTCTGACGAGCCTGATCTGCAAGGCCATGGAATGTATTATCATGGAACTTATAAACAAAGACATTGGCAACCTTAAAACATTGGACCTCACCCAGTTTGTGTTCATGAAGGGCCGATCTCATCTCCTGAACCTTACTGACTTCTTCGAATCAGTCTCCAGAGCCGTGGATGAGGGAAAGGCAGTCCACACAGCCTGTCTGGACCTTGCCAAGGCCTTTGACACCATCCCCCACTCTGGAATAATAGATAAACTTACTAAGCTGGGCATTAATCCGTACGTCACTCGATGGGTTGCCAGCTGGCTTACTGACAGAACCCACAGTGTAAAAGTAGCTGACTCCAAATCCAGCTCCAGACAAGTGACAAGTGGAGCACCTCAGGGTTCAGTCCTGGGACCTCTCTTGTTTGGCATCTACTTCTCTGAAGTACAGGCCAACACTAAGGGACTCTGGCTAACAAAGTTTGCAGATGACTGCAAACTGGGAGCCATTATCGAATCCCCAAATGATGTGGATACTCTACAAAAGGGCCTTACAGAAACAGATGCTTGGTGTCAGAGCCATGGGCTCAAGCTCAATGCCAAGAAATGTATAGTTATCCCTTTTTGGAAAAAACATGTACCCGTGAATTATCACATAGGTGGCAGTACACTAAACACGGAAAGTGTGATAAGAGACTTAGGGACACAGGTGGACAGTGGTCTCACCTTCAATAACCACATTGCCACAACAGTCAGGAAATCCTTCTATGTGGCACACCTCATCACTAAGGGCTTTTCATCCAGAAAAAAGGAGGTCATTGTCCCACTGTAGTCATCCCTCATTAGACCCATTATAGAATACAATGCTCCATTTGGTATGTACCTCTCGAGACATCTGCAACAACTGGAAAGGCCGCAGAAATACCTCACTAAAAGAATCAAAGGCCTAAAGCAGATGCCATATGCTGACCGCCTTAAAAGACTCCAGCTATACTCTGTCGCATATCGTCTACTCCGAGGCGATCTCTGCTTAACATACAAGGCCATGTCAAACCTAGAGCTGTTAGACATGCTACACTTAAAAAAAAATCCCAATCTCAAAGAGCAACATGCTCCAGGGATCTAAATCTTATCACAATAAACAAAGCATGCTGGAGGGATAGGTTCCTGACCCAGAGACTCCCCAGACTCTGGAATAGACTGCGCATACATGTCAAGCAGAGCGCCTCTTTGGCCCTCTTCAAAAGGAACCTTGATGATTGGATGGGAGAAAGGAAATTCACCCCGGGGATCACGTCAGTCACCCTGCTAGACAGGGGTCCAGGGAAGTAAATAGTGTGGGAAGAAATAGCCATGGAACTGTTATGGCTAGGCTTGTATAGGCCCTAGTGCCGACAGCCTAGTACCAACCTATGAACCTGTGACAAAGGCTTTAGACAAGTCTAGAAATAGGGAGGAGACGGGTTTGCTGTTATCTTTAGCTTTATTGACAGTATCTATACAGGTTAGAAGTGCAGTGATAGTACTATGGAAAGGACAGAAGCCATGTTGTGTAGGGAATGGGAGTTCTTCCTGCAGCAGATAGTTTAGGAATTGTTTGTGAATATATTTTTCTAGTATTCTGATGAATGGGGATAAGACTGCTATAAGCCTATAGTTAGTAATGTCTGTTGAATTTCTTCCTTTTTGTAGAGGGATAATGTGTGACTTTTTTTTAGAGAGCGGGAACACGGGATTCCTGGACATATTTAGAAGGATTGAAAAAGGACAGGGAATACTACTGGCTACAATTTTAAGGTACTCGTTTGAAAGGTCATCAGCTAAAACACAGCATAGTTTTAGTTTAAGATGTAGTTTTATATTGGATGTGGGCACAGGTTTGAAGGTGAAAGTGGGCATGGTGATATGAGGCTGTTGGGCAGGGTTAGGATTAGATGTTGGAGAATTCTTAGACAATTCTTAGCAAAAGAAACTACAAAATATATGAAGGAAGAGCATCTGATTGGTGACTGACTACAAAACACAATATCCCTTCTACTTTTCATAAAGAACAATATAATAAGGTTAAATTACAACAGAGATTTGATCCATAAAGTCTATACAAGTTACTATAAAACGTTCTGAAAGATGCCATCAATCTATGTGGAAGTTATGCCTCCCTAAACCCTACATTTACTACATACACAGTAACGCTGAGTTTATACTAACTTGAAGAAAATGGAACTGTTGATTATATGGGTATGTCAAACTTCCATAATGTAGTAAAACTTTGGCGTTTATATATATATATATATATATATATATATATATATATATATATATATATATATATATATATATACACACACACACACTGAAGGTATAGAAACATGGCTCCCCAACTGCAGATGCACAAGGGCTTAATAGTTATTATACACTGGAAGCATTCATTGTTTTCACTGTTCCATAGTATCAACTTTTCAACTGTTCTCCAACTGTGTTTCATTAAGTTGCCAGATGCCCATGAGAAATAAGAAATTTCCTAAAAAAGAGAGTAATATCCACTTTTAAAAGTGAAACAGCATGATCTATTTTAAACTACAGTGACAAACTGCAGTATGAATTATACAGAAGTCTACAGTACAGAAGGGGTTTGAAATGGAATATCAATTCAATAAATTGTTTGAAAATTGTATTTCTGGTATAAAGATTTTAAAAAAAGTATATACAATACCTTACAGAGACATGACTTGGTTTAACCTAAATTCAAATGAAACATCAGTAGAAAATGAAGTGCAGTTGTCAGGTACACTCGCCATAGCAGTAAATGCTCAGACATGATCTGCTATAGAAATATTACTGACATTAGGGAATTAACCCACAGTTGGACATCTACCAGGCCAGTCTGTCTCCCAGAGCTCCACAAACATTCTATCTTTGGCAAAAAAAGAACCACACACTGGAGAGCCAGCCTAAGTGAAGATATGAGGGATATTCCTGATAAAAACGCAAGTCTCAGGAGTCTCACTTTGTGTTTTCATTTAGTGCAATTAACAAGACAAAGTAGAATAGCGTGGTAATAACCTCTATTACAGATTTCCCACTGTAGTCCCTGTACAGCTCAAGCAGTAGATTACAAGAGAAGAAACACTCTCCCTAGTAACTGCCACTCTGGATCAGGACTGCCCCCTGTACTACTAATAGACGTGGGCAGCTCCTAAAATGCTTTATCCCATGCATGGATCCCCTGAAATTATCCATGGTATGATCCCAGTTATTCTCATTAGGGGTAATATATAATTGCTAACCATGGGATGGGTAAGGCAACTCTATTACCAAATGGAATAGATTACATTGAGCACAAAAAGGGAAACTGGCTACACTTAGAATTGTCCACAAGGGCAGCTAGCCTAGTAGTTACCTATGAACCTATGAAAAAATGGAGAGAGGAGTAATACAGAATGGAAGGTAATAATATCAACCCCCCATCTGTCACTGATATGCTACTACCAGTGTTTGGGAGCCTCCACTCAGTTTTGTCTGATGCATCTGTACATAGCTTCTGATTGTCAGTGGAAGGCTGAACTGGCAACCCCACACTGATGCGACATGAAAAGCCCACCAGCCAAATTCTTTTTAAATGCATGACACCTCCTTTTTAGTGGGTGTGAATGTTGCGCCCATTGGTTTTTCAAGTAACAAAGGATTTGTCATCCAGGGACACCATGGGTATTCCAGATGGCAAAACCCATGGCTCTCAGAAACTCTCTTGGTCATAGTTACCCTCTGAAATTGTTATATGAAAAAATCTCCTAGGAAGTTCAACTTTCTGAGTGATACAAAAACCCTTCCTATGGCTGGGATCCAGGGTGACTCCCAGAAAGAACTTGCATTCACTGGGCATTAAAGTGGACTTGTGGAGATTCATGGAGAACCTTTTTGCCATACATTGGCAGCTAGCAGGTTTAAACTGGCAACTGGTCTTTATCTCAGTATAACTACCCCGACTTACCCTGGCCTATCACTCTGCCCTTCCTTTAGGGCCCAAGGTCATCAGTGGGTGACGTCTGGTTTCCCCCAGGCAACTGAGGAATGGACCAATTGTGGCAGGGCATCATACAGTAGTTCTATTTGGTGTAGGCTTGTGCACAGGTGAGGTATGGTCTAGGGGAATCACTGCTCCCTTCTAAGATGGCAATGCATTTCACATCCTGCCTGCATGCCTAGCTCAGTGCTGACCTGTATTCTAGAATCCAGTGGGGTTGTGAGGAATAGCTGGACACTCATCCAATCCTCCCCCAAGAATACACAAGCAGGCAAAGCCTCATTATTCCTAACCTACCGCAATGCAAACTCCAATGGGTGCTCATGCTGCTAAATGAGCTCAAGTCACCCTTGTCAGAGAGTTGGGGCTTTATCCTCTATGCAAGCTCTGCTGGCAGAGAATCCTAACGTCTGTGGACAAACTGGAGATTTCTCTGCATTTACTCTTCAGACTGGGCTTTGAACAAGCAGTCATCCACATGTAGGTAGGTATTGATGCCATTGGGTCTTTGAAATTCCACTGTCAGGGCAAGGAATTTGGAAAAGACCCTAAGAACAGTGGCAAACCCAAAGGGCAAGGAAGCAAACTGGAAGTGGAAGTCCTCTGCACTAAAACAAAGGACTCTTGCGTACTCTCTTACAAGAAGGAAAATGGAAACAGTCATCTTTGAGATGCACAGTAACAGCAAATACATGGAGCATCTGTAAGGGGAGGAGGAACTGCAAGATAAGCATTCTGTACTTTACAAATACATTTAAATGTTGATAAGTTCAGAGCAGGCCTTTGTGGCCAGTGTTTTTTTGGAGACCAGGGCGACTAAAGAATAAAACCAGATTCTTTCTCCTCCACCCCCTTCTCGAGGGGAGCCCTTTCTATGGTTCGCCACACCATAAGGTGATTAAAAAGGAATATGCCCAACTCAATGTGATCCACTGGGACTGAAGGCATCCATATGCAAGAAGATATGTCACTGGCCCAAATGTCAGAAGTAATCTTCACATTTTCTCTGAAGAGGGTCAGCTGCTTTTTCAAGGGGTGGAGGTAAGAGGTTAGATAACAGCAGGGCGAGTGGGGTGGCTATTCTCAGTTGAGCTAAGAATGTTTAGAAAGCTCACTAGAGCAACTGCCGGTAAGCATCCCATACTTGATTTAGTCTATCTTCTAATTAGCCTGCTGACATGTTTCTTGACATTGTTAGAATGGCAATTGTTAGGAAGGGTGGTTTCTACTGTGCCTAGGGACATGTGGATGGAAAATTGTTTGACAGTCTCCATTGTCTTCCCCATTTCTTATATTTCTTTCTTAATTTCCAGAATGAGACAACAAAAAAGGAGGCTCCTGTCCTGGAGTGCAATAAGTAGATAATTTAACATCCTTTAAGAGGGACAGAGTTCTTAAAGACATCTCCTAATGGCAGAACCTGTTGCTACTAACTCCTGCCCCCACGTTAATAGCATCATATCCATCTTTTACAGCAAAATTACTCACTTTCTGTGCCATGTTGGTCTACCAGAAACTCTAAATCTTGTGGGTGTAATCCTTGATCTCTGATGTTGACTCTGCAACTTGTTTCAGACTTACTCCTTAGTACTTTTCCATGTGGGTCTAAGCAATTTGTAGCCCTGAACACAAAGGTGACAGATGTGTAGATGTTCTTCTCACAGCTATCTACCTCACTAATCTCCCTACCATTTGGGAAGGAGTATGGGCTGAAAGGTAACTTAAAGCCCCTGGCAGCAAAAAGGGAAACTACATCTGGGTCTACCATCAGATTAAAGTGTAGTTACTGGTAAGTCTGTAGGATTCCCCAAAATCTGTCATTTTTTAGAGGTCAGAGGCTATGAATCTGGCTCCAAGGATGCTGCCGTAAAGGCTCCAACTAACGTGGGTATAGCTATAGGTTTAGGTTCCTCCAGGCTTAGCATCATCAAATACAGGTTTTTGTTTTGGACATTTTCCTTGGACTCCCACATGAAATATTCTGATGGTCTCTCCAGACAACACCCTCATAAGGCAGACCTGACAAAATAGTTTCCTCGAGGAGGAGAACAGACAAAGGATCAAATAGTTTACCCAAATAAATTCCTCTATGGGAAATATGAGCTCTACAAGCAGTTTGTGTCCTCTTCTCAGAGGAAGAATGATGCCAGCAGTAGAGAATACAAGGAAACTTTATTGAAGCAAATGGGCAAGCAATCTTACAAGATCACCTACCTGCAAGGCATACAAGCTGGAGCATACGCATTTCTCATATATTTGAGTTTCCAGGAAAAGGGAGAAGTATGCAGCTTTGAATATGGAAGCGTTGGACTGATTTGAAAAGTGAACATAATATTCAGTCCTGTTCCTGGAATGAGTATTGTGCATTATGACAATCCAACCTGCCAATTCCTTTTTGCCCATTAAAGTCATTACTTCTATGCAGATGTCGGATTTGGCTACTATGATAAAAGCAGTCACTGTGCATGTCATACCTGTAAGAAAATGCATGGAGCAGGAGGACATGCTGAGAAGCTAAGGAAATGTCTGCCATTAAAGGGTAAGACTGATGCTTGCAGGAAATAGAGATGCAGAGATTCATAGCTGGCACACTACCTCATCAACTGCAACACCCTCAGGCCTAGCTGAAGCAAAGTGGCCTTATACACATTGGTCATATCCTTTTTTTAGGCTCCCCTCACCCTTGCATTCTCTGAAGTAATGTATTTTTTTCTATGACTTGTCCTGGAATGCAGAGACTCTTCCACTCTACCAGATTGCTATACAGACTCCGAAGCCTAAACGAGGGCCTTCAGCTAGAAGCTTCTCCAAAAGGATTTCAACTTTCCTACAAGACAGGAACAAATTGGTTCATGTGTATAATGGAGAAAAACAGATGTCAGCGACAAAGGACAAGTGGGATCCCAAAAAAAAATAAAATTAGGCAATGCACTTCTTAATTTAAATATATACAGGTTCATAGGTGTATCCTAGGCTAATGACCACTAAGGACCTTATAAGCCTAGCCATGCAAGCAAAATGTGACCCACAAACTTGATTTATATAGGTGGTGATTTACTAACTGCTTCTGCCCATCAGAGACACAGGACTCATAAATTGGTCCAAGTTGTGCTTAAAAAGGGATAGGGAGGAACTCTGTGTCAAATGGATGGGGAGCCTGTTCCAGAGAGTGGGAATTCTCTAAGAAACATATCTATCTCTCCAGAATATCTTACTTATATCACAAGCAATATTTAGGTCTTTTACTCTAGTAGCTTTGATCCTGTTTGTTTTGCTGATGTTGAAAAGTTTCATCAAAACAAGGTCCAGGGATGCACTGTACTCCAGACAAGGATCACCTCTCAGAAGTCTGTATGATACCAAGTAGAGAGACAGGGCTGTGAGGCGATCAGCATAAGACATTGTGTTTACTCCATGTACTCTCTTTGTAAGGAACCTTTGCTGATGTTCCAAATTGCTGCATGCATCTGGTCAGGAACACACCGGAGGTTGTATTATACTCTATAAAGGGTCTGATGAGGGTGAAGTACAGTGGAACGATGACCTCTCTGGACCCAGTTGCCATGCCTTGCTAATAAAGCTGAGCAACACAGAAGGATTTTCTTACTACCTTGGACACATACTGGTTGAAGGCTGTTACTATTGACACAAGTTCCCAACTCCTTGACTAGTGAATCAACTTTTAAGTGCGTTTTATTGATGATGTAGTTACCCAGGTGGAGATATACTCTAGAGAGGAGAGGAACGAAGGTCAGCAGGACTAAGACAGAATATATGTTCATGAATGAGAGGGAGGATAGAGGAGTGGTGAGGATGCAAGGAGTAAAGGTGGCAAAGGTGGGTGAGTTTAAATACTTCGGATCAACAGTTCAGTAATGGTGAGTGTGGAAGAGAGGTGAAGAAGAGAGTACAGGCAGGATGGAGTGGGTGCAGAAGTGTGTCAGGAGTGATTTGTGACAGACTAGTACCAGTAAGAGTGAAAGGGAAGGTCTACAAGAGGGTGGTGAGACCAGCTATCTTATATGGGTTGGAGACAGTGGCATTGACAAAAAGGCAGGAGTAAGAGCTGGACGTGGCAGAGTTAAGGATGTTAAGATTTGCAGTGGGTTTGACGAGGGTGGACAGGATTAGGAATAAGTATATTAGAGGGTCAGCTCAGGTTGGAAGGTTTGGAGACAAAGCCAGAGAGGCAAGATTACGTTGGTTTGGACATGTACTAAGGAGGGATGCAGAGCATATTGGGAAAAAGATGCTAAGGATGAAGTTGCCAGGTAACAGGAAAAGAGGAAGGCCTAAGATAAGGTTTATGGATGTGGTGAGAGAAGACATGCAGGTGGTTGGTGTGACAAAGCAAGATGCAGGGGACAGGAAGAAGTGGAAACAGATGATCCGCTGTGGCGACCCCTAACAGTAGCAGCCGAAAGAAGAAGTTACACAGGATACTAGACTTCCCAAAAGGTACTATAATGCATTTCTTGGTTAACGAATTTTAAGTCACAGATTTGGCACCAAGCATTTGTCTGTATTGTACCTTCCTGAAGGGTGTTTTCATCTTGGGGGAATTCAATGACTGCTCTCTGTTTGCAATCATCTGCGAACTTGGTCACACAAAGGCCTTTGACATTGGCTTTAACATCCGAGAAGTAAACGCCAAAGAGGAGTGGGCCCAGCACAGAGCCCTGGGAGAATCCATTAGTGACTGGCCTCTTTGTGGAGGTGTTCTCAATAATTCTAACCTTCAGGGTCTTATCAGTGAGCCGGCTAGCTATCCAGCATATTATAAAAGGATCTTCTACCTAGTTCCATAAGTTTGACAATGCCTGAGTGGGTTACTGTATCAAATGTATTAATGAGATCTAGGTAGACAGTATGTACAGTTTTCTGGATCTGTTGAAGGTCCTCTCTTATGAAAGGGGACAATTGCTGCAGTCCTCCAATCACATGGCACAAAGCCTGTTTTCAGACTATAGTTAAATGATGACTCCAGGGGTCATGATGACTATTCAGGAGGCATCTTGCATTGTTACAGGGGCCCATTGAGGCCATAATCTTAACTTTAGTGAGTGCAGCCAGTACATGAGCCACAGTTATAGCCAGAGGGGATATGTTTGATAGTATTTTTGAGGGGATGGTTCGGGGTGGGGGGTACAACTGGAACTTAATTTGTCTAACAAGTTTGTTATATTACCAGGCTCAGTAAATGCAGCACCATTAATCACCACTTCAGCACACTGCTGTGTGCTGCCCTTTAGGTTTCTGACATAGCTTTAGAAGGCCTTATGGTTACCTTTCACCTAGAAGGCTATCAATCTCAAAGATGGCTTTGCTTGACCTAATTAGCCCTTCAGTTGTTGACTTACTTTGATCAGAGAGTTTCTATCTTTATGGGAATTACCCTTCTTGATTTTTGCCATATTTTTTTCCTTTTGTTGTACATCCTGTTTAATTCTGGATGCTACCAGGGTGGTTTGTTTCTAGGGTTAGTCCTGGGCTTACTTGTATAGAGTTTCTGATAGCAATTCAGCATAGGCTGCTGTGTTCTGTGTTTGGAGGAGCACTACATTTTGACAATCCATTACCTAATACAAAGTGATTTACCTTGGAAAAGTTCCTAACTGCTACTGGTTTTAATGGGATTATGAAGTTGATTTTGATTTCAAAGAAGGCAGTTTTATGGTCTACCTCTACCAGGGAGGATGAGACATGGGGCGGGGAGGGGTGAGTTGCAGTGCGCTCTCATATTTGTAAGCACAGCACCCAGTATGTTGGAGCCCTTAGTGGGCATGTTCACGGTTTGGTCAAATATATTTGTATGCACTTTGTCCAGGAATCTCTGTGCCAGCAGATTTCAGGCTGTGTAGGATTCCCAGTCTATAGAGGGGTACGACTGAGGCAAAATTAACTTATGAAAATCAAAAAAGACCAAACGGTTGAAGAGACTGCAACACCAGATTTACTCACCAATAGAAAGGAGGACAAAGCAAGTTAAACTTTAAGCGCTTTTCATCTGCTCACACGCAGACTTCTTCAGAAGTTACAAATAGGATCAATTAATAAGCATACTTAAATAGTAAACAGCTGAACAAAGTGTGGGAAACTCATGTAATTGAATCATCAATAAATAAAATTACCTTGACTTGAACCCTGATCTTTGTTGCTCAATAAGACACAAAGTGTACATAAACATTTACATAAAAAGTATATATGTATGAAAAATATATACATAGATATAACTATACTTTAAAAACAATAAAAACTAAATACCATTCATATTTCTAATGTTGACACAACTTAAATTTATTTTTACTAAAAAGTGTTTAAAAAATAAATTATCTATCTTTGTAAGCTTTTAAGCTTTAAAATGCTCATAACTGAACATGTTTCGTTCAAACCTGGAAAATTAAATGCATTTAATTTCAACTGCCAAATTAATTTTAGTTCTTCCAATTTGAAAGATGCCGGACCACCCCTGATGTCATTGGTAAACTGGTCAATAACCATAAATTTAAACTGATGATGTGTATTTAAATGGACATGTTTTGCTAAGGCATTGTCAGTTTTATTATGACTAATAGCATTAATGTGCTCATAAATTCTCTCGCGGAACCTCCGTTCCGTTTTACCCACGTAAAATGCGGGGCAAACTACACATCTTGCCAAATAGACAATAAACTTAGTATTATAATTAAATTTAGATTTGAATTTGTATTTCTGTCCATTAATCTCAAAAGTATTTGTCACATCTATACATTTGCAATAATTGCAATTTTCAGACTTGAATGTTCCAGTGGTTCTAGGCACTTTCAACTGACGTCTTTCCAGGAGAGTTTTTAAATTACTCCCTCTCTTAAATACTACTGAAGGTTTACTACCAAGACGTTGAAACAGCTCATGATTGGCTCTACACAAATCCCAATTCTTGTGTACTATTTTAACTATAGAGTTACTTATGACATTGAAGGTTGTTATAAAATGACATTTTGAATGTTGTTCCCTCTGTACTGTCTGCTCTATAGATAAATCTATTGGTTCTATATCTGGAATGATACTTCCAGTGTTAGATGGAGGTTTTATTAATAATATTGGTTTCAACAACAACCTTTATCTTTTAGAAGTGACCTCTTCAACTAGAGAGTCCAATAAGTCTTCTGGGTAGCCATAGTGCATGAACATTTGTTTCAAAAATAAACATTCCTTAAAAAATCTGTATTCAAACTCGAAATACATGAGGCTCTCACCACCTGGCCGCCTTTGACTACAGATCTTTTTTGGTGGAAAGGATGGCAACTTGAAAAATGCAAAGAAGAATCTGAGTAAGTTATTTTCCGAAATATTTTAGCTGTATAACACTTTAACTCTTTGTTTTTTACTAATCAAACATCTAAATAAGAAATGGATTCAAAATTAAAACTGTACGTCAACTGTAAAAAATCTGTTGAAGAATTGAACTTGTTTACTAACTCATTAGCTTTTACTTCATCACCGTTAAGTAGGACAAAAATACCATCTAAAAATCTAGTGTAATATAATATACACTCAGAGACACACACATCATTAAATACAAAATTTGCTTCCCAGTGGGCCATGACCAAATTGGCCACACTGGTTCCATAAGGTGAACCCATTGCAACTCTTACTTTCTGTAGGTAAAGCCTATCGTCAAACATAAAATAATTGTTTGTCAAAGTGAGATCCAACAATTCCATTATCAAAGCTATATCTTTATTTGGTGCTCCATGTTTCCGCATTATTGCTGCAACCCACTCTATACTAACATGGTGAGGAATGCATGTATATAAGTCTTTGACATCAATTGTTAAAAAGTTCGTATCATTTTTGTATTCTAGATTATTCACATTAGACAAAAGAGACCAAGAGTCTTTACATATTTGTTTTTCTAGAACTACGAACTTCTGCAACATAGTGTCAATGACTTTCGAACATGCATATGTGGGAGAACCCCTACTATCAACTAGTGGTCTCATAGGTGGGTTGTTTAAATCCTTATGTATTTTGGGGATTCCGAACAAGGATGGATATTTTGGGAATAAAGTAATCGTGTAGTTGAGAACTGCTTGATCTACCCAACCCTCTATAAACAAGTCGTTCAGACAGCATTTAATCAGATTATAAGCCCTATTTGCTTCTGATCTAGAACTCTCCTGGTAAGTGTCACTGCTTAACAAAAGATGCATACGATTTATATAATCAACCTGATCAAACCCCACAAGTCTTCCCCCTTTGTCAGGTTTACAAACGCATATATCCTGTGATTGTATATATTTCACAAGGTCAAGCTCACTAATATGCTCATCATCATTATTGGTAGATTTAGCCTTATAGTTGACCATATGTCCAAAATCCAACTCACATAGTTGTTCAAATGACTGGAGCAAAGGGTGCAATGGAGGGTTAAACGTACCTGCAATTCTGAACACATTGTCGCATGTCAACTGAATTTGTAAAATGTAATTGAAGTTCAGTTTCCTTGTGAAAGTTTTAAGTTCCACGATAGATTTAGCAATATCCATACATTGCTGTGGTACATATGTGTGGCCTTTGGCCAGGAACTCCACCATATCTGAAGAAATCTTACTGGTCGAAAAATTGTACACCTTGAAATCATCATCTTTGTTAGCAATGATCTTGGGTAATTCAGAAAGATGTTGAAAATCAGTATGCCATAATTCAATGTCAGATAAAGAGTTGGAATTAATTTCATGTTCAACACTGACATCGTCTTTACTGGCATCTATAGAAGGGGAAGAAGCTCTTAGAGTGGGTTGTAGACCGACACCTAAGAGATCTTCCTTAACGGCTAGTTCCGCTCCTTGTTGGAGCTTTGTATACTCTTGTTCCCTGTGCCAAATCTCTGTTGTTTTGATTTGGTACCTAAACCACTGTCCCTCTGCAAACCGTTGTTGTTGTATAGAGTGGTAATTAAAGTCTCCCATGAGTAGGGCATTAGGTTGGATGGCAAGTGTCTCCAGTATGTCCAAGTATGCATTATGACCTTCTTGGGACATGAAGAGTGACTTATAGCTGGCTAAGATATGGTATGAGATTTTGTCTATGGTGATCTGCACATGGGGCAACTCCAGGGCATCATCCTGTTTGACCACCCTACAGGTATGACTGTTACTGTATGTTGAGACACCTCCTCCCCCTTTAGCCCTCATCTGTGCAGCTACTGATCTAAAAGTGTGGAAGGCACTGAAACCTTGCACTGCCAGGGTACTCTCTGCTGCTTTAAAACATGTCTATGTAACTACACAGATGTCTATATTCTCGTGTGTGAGGGAGACCTTGGAGCGGGTGTAATTTTTTTTTGTTTAGGCTCCTGGCATTAACACCTTGAGGTTTAGTTGAGTTGATTTTGTTATGGAAACATACCTGCACAAAGAACAGAACAAATGGTTTGAAGAGGTAAACAGCCATTAGAAAATTACCCACTGCCAACAATCTTTTCCTACTACTATCACTAGTCGCAGAAGATTCAGTGCAAATTATCCACCACTGACTCTAAACAGCATTTAGAAGCTGCAGAACACTCACAGGCATATAACATAGCAATAACCCACACCTGGGTGTGGGTAATGCGGGATTTAACCACGGTTGGCGTGGTTTGGTCCCGAGGGCGAAGCCCGAGGGACCAAACAAAGACAACCGTGGTTAAATCCCGCATTACCCACACCCAGGCGTGGGTTATTGCTATTATAGAATGACATTATTTAAGAAAAGAAATAATTACTTTTCTTAAATAATGGCATTGTATAATGCCTCTTTGCTGCCCTTCCGCAGCTGTCTGGTATTCCGCGGCAGTTCTGATGTACTGCGCATGCCTACGCAGTACATCAGAGCTGTGGGCAAAAGCAACGGAGAACGCAAGATCTCCGTTGCTTTTATTCGCTATGTTAAATGGGTTTAACATAGCGAGACAGGTTTAAAATAAGCAACGGAGATCTCCGTTACTTATTTTAAAGCTGTCTCGCTATGTTAAACCCATTTAACACAGCGAGACAGGTTTAAAAAAAGAGCAACGGAGATCGCAAGATCTCCGTTGCTTTTTACACACTGTGTCGCTATGTTAAAGGAGTTTAACATAGCGAGGCAGCTTTAAAAAAAGCAACGGAGATTTGCGTTGCTTTTTTAAACCTGTGTCGCTATGTTAAACTCTTTTAACATAGCGAGACAGTGTTTTATACTAACGGAAAAAGTCCGGGCGACCGGACATTTTTCCGTTAGTATATTGAGGGATTTACAACGGGCACGCTGGTTGGGCTGGCCAATCAGCATGCACGTTTTAGAGGAAGAATTGTATAATTCCAGATAAAAGTTCAGTCCAAAAATTCCACTGCACACTCAGAAGTAAGGCATTGCTTAAAGTATTTCTTAACAGTTGCACTTTGAAATTAAATTAGAAGAATATTTGTACTTAATGAAATTTCCAAACAGGTGTTCTGGAATGAGGAAACATTACAAAAATGCAGTTAATCCAGTTCTTCTTAGACACATCCCTATTCAAAAGTCCAAGGTTCTTTTATTTTTGTCAGGTTCAGAATTCATATGGAAATACTGACAGGATCACTGGCCTTGTGAGAAGTTGCAACCCATTTATGAAATGGTCATTGAAATGAATGACAGGCTTAGAAGAAGAAAAACAAACCTCAGCTCTGTGTCTGTTTAAAATAATGTCCAAAGCGGATTCTTAAAACAGCTGAAAACTTTCCACATTTTATTTGCTGCATGGTTTACACAAATTGTTTGTGTGACATTTATATTTTTTCTGAAAAATATTTACTTCAGCTTAGTTCACCTCTCCTACAGTTCCCATTAAGCATCTGGCATACTAAATTTGCATGCCTGGACTTTGTGTTATTAATATGGGCATTTAGCCATTGGTTCTGTCTTTCAGGAAGTGTTGCAATGTTAACCTTCAGGTGGCAGTAATGCATTCCTGACAACAATTCTCCAATTTTATACAGAACAGGTTCCTGCTGCTACAGTGAGCTCTCATACAAGACTGGATCATGAGTCATACCTCTCAACTGTCCAGACTTTTGGTCTGTTCCTCATAAAATTTGTGGTTTTCTGGCAAATCACTGGGATGATCTGAGGAGTGAAGTCAATAAATGACATACATTTGAGTTTCAGACTTCAAATCCTTCAGAAAAACTATGTTAAAACAAACCTTGTTACCCTAGCAACTTAAGTTTATAAGAGCAATATTTAATATGTGTCTCTATTTTTGGTCCTTTATCCCCCCATTTTGTCAGGCTTTGTCCAGATTTACTTGAACTAGAAAGCTGAGCGGTATGCATGAGGTAATTTCTTTTACCCAGTTGACAGCATAATGACTGTTCGTACTAATCCACTTTTAACAGACTCGTTAGCAAGAGTACTGGAACCACAGGCTGGGGGGGGGGGGTCCTCCCACTTTTTACAACAGCACAGTGTCTGCATCTTTGTTTGTTTGTGTCTTTCGGCTTTTCCCGGTTAGGGGTCGCCACAGCGGAACTCCGGTCCGCTAATGATTGGCAGTTGATTTTTACGTGCCGAGTTACCAGCCCTGACGCACAACCTTCAACGAAGGTACGCCCATTCACGCAAGTCTCCACGCAGAAGACGCTCTAGCTGAGAATCGAACCTGACAGCATCTTACTGTGAGGTGACAACGCTAACGCAGCACCACCACCGCGGGATTCTAGCACAGTGTCTGCATCTTGGAAGGAAAAAAAATGGAACAAACAGTCTGTAGTTTGCCTCTGTGTGAATTATCAAGCAGAAAATAAAATTCACATTAGTGCTATTGCAGACTATTCCTTTAACATCTAAATGGCTGCAGACAGGTGTAAAAAAGTAGTGTTTAAGCACAGCACCAGGTAACTCAGTTTCTGTCTGGCAACCTGCAAGTCACATGTTTTAAGACAAAACCCATGGTGCCGAAGTAAATATGAAATATGTGTGTGTGTGTGTGGGGGGGGGGGGGGATGCCCTTGCTACTGCCTTCTACAAGTGTATGTATGATTCTTCCCTTCCCTCTACAAACTTTGGTTGAACGTACTGCTAACAGACTGTAGAAATCACCCTGCCGAGTGACTGGTACAACCACTGCACTTATTCAGTGGTTAAGATTTGTCTTACATACATTCATTTTTTACTTATCCTAAACTTATTTCTCATTGGTTCACAGTGTGTTTTTATGGACATGTTAAGTGTCCCTACTTGGAAAATTCCATATTAATTCTTCTTGCATTCCCTAACATGCATCATTATATTCCAGTTGCAGAAAGCCTTAGCTATATGAGTTATATCCTGCTTAGTTGTTACATTCTAGACAGAGTATAACACAACAGGTAAGGCAATTACATCTGTGATCCATCTGAACGTTTACTGATACAGTAAGTTTACATACACAACTATACTTTTTAACTGTTCATGCATTAAACTAGTACTTCATAAGGTCGGATCTGCAGACTGACATTTGTGTTCTAAAAATCAGTTACCTTATGCTGGATGCTTAAACCCAAATCATTAGATTCACACTGTAAACATTAAATGCCTAAGTATATTCTCACTGTTATCTGAACAAAATACTGAAGCAGTATTTTTAAACTATCTTTTTACAAAAGTGATACTGTCTGTGATGTAAATGTGCATATTCCTGCATCTTACCACCCCCTTATTAAATGACTGTTTAGGGTCCCTTGTTCTTATAAATCTATAAATGCTAAAATCCAGTTTTTATGGTGCCTGGGTTAGGAGTTTAATCAGCATGCTGTTTTAAAAAACATCACTCTCCTAAGCACTCCTCTGTCATTATACACATTTGTCTTGCTTTTCATGGTCTTTGTCGAGTTTTGATTGATTTAGCATGGCTGGGTCTTTAGTTGCCTGCTTGACTTAAACATCCCTTACTTATATAAATGATTTTCCATATCTGAAAGACATGTAGTCTTTTAACTTGAAGGAGGAAGAGATGATGAGAATAACTGAAGTAAGAAATAATCATTAAGTTATCAACAAATTTCTTATGCAGCTTGGAATTTCTTTTTTGAAAATTAATGACGCAAGGCTTCATGGGAAGTACAAGGTCTGATTCATCAACCACTCCTGGTAGATTTGTGGCTTTTGTAGTTGAATTAATGATAAGTTTTTTCTTTTTAATCACCTATTTTACCTTTCTCTACATTTGCTTAAGTATCACTAACCAAGTAAAACCACATAAAATACTTATTGTCCATCCTTCCTAAGGCATTTTAAGACATTCTACTCATTTTTACCTTTAGAGCGTCTGTTAGCGGGCAGAAGGTAGCATCCTTTGTACAGTGTGCAAATTTCCTTACTTGATGATGAAGTACTCAGATTTGAGAAAGTAGAAAGCTGTCAATAATGAGTATAAAATCTATCAATTCTGTCAGTCTTTGCCTTTTGTTTTTATTCCTTCAATTCTTTTTTGTTTGCTTTCTCCTCCTGCCTGCTTTCCATATGTCCCCCCCCCCCCCCCCACACACACACACACACAAAACTCAGACTGGTTATATACTGGATGCTCAGTGAACTTAAGTTGATGAGATCTGAAGCAGTGGAATGAATTGGCTGGGGTCTCCTATACTGTGGATGAAAAACGCATTGTTTTATCTTACGGGTATGCTAAGAAATTACTTCAAGATTTCTTGCAACTCTCATGACCATACATAAATAGAAGCAGTGCTGATCAATCTGTCAGGAAAAAAGGTAATTGTACTCCTTATGTAAGGATGGTAAATTACTAGGCCTTAAGTAAAAGCCTTTGTTGTCTTTGACACACTCTTACTGGTATGGTCTTAGATGAGTGGTGCACAGCTGTGGTGATGCCCTTCCACAGGGGTAGCATTACAACCAACTCAGGTAATTACAGATCTATCAATCTTATAAAGCCTCATCTGCAAAGCCATGGAACCTATTATAACTGACCTCATTAACTGAGACATCTAGAATCTTGTTAGACTTGACCACCAGCAGTTTGGCTTTGTGAAGGGTAGAGCCTGTCCAGTTAACCTAGTAAATCTCTTGAAAGGGTTATGGAGACTGGAGATGGTGATCATGCAATGAACCTTAACCTACTTAAGGCCAATGTCACCATTCTCTATGCTGGCGGCATACAAAGGTTAAAGGCTTTAAAAAGCAACCTGTACGTGGTAAGACGGATAGCAAAATGGCTTTCGAAGTTTCTATCCCACCCATCCCCCAGCCATAACCAAAGAAGCTGACAACAACCGCCTAAGGGAGGGCATCAGTAGCTTCACACCATCGCCCCCCTCAGAGGATGAAGACAACTATGCCGAACAGTACGCCAATGCAGTATACAAGCACCTGTACACAACAGCATGGACTCAACCATACCCAACAGAACTAAAACCTGTTCTTCAAGGAAACACAAACCTGTCTGGTGGACATCCTCTATCAATAGGCTTTACAACAAAGCGAAAAAACTGTTGTCCAAGGGTAAAAAGGAACAAATTCTAAATTAGAAAAACTCCCTCCTCGGCCTCAACAAGCAAATTAAATCACTAGTGAAAACCTCCAAATCCAATTATGAATTGAAACTAGCTTCCGAAACAAAGGGAAACCACAAAGACTTCTTCAGTTACGTCAAGAACCTCCGTGGCAAAGCCCAGGTTTGTCCCAAATTAGTATATGGTACCACTAACGCTGATCTTGTTGACTTAGCCAACTTGCTAGCTGACAGGTTCCAGCACAAACTTCACACCCCTATCCCCCTCAAAGGTTCAGCAAAAACTTCACCCTCCTATCCCCCACAAGGGCCCATTTGACATTCCAGATACTTGTCCCACATCTCCATAGATCAAGTGTTAAAGGCCCTATCCAAGGCAAAGAACACAGCTTTCATGGGACCTGACAGTATCCCAGGCTGTATTTTGCACCATCTCCTGCAAGAACTAGCTTCACCGTTGAGCACCCTATTCAACCACTGCCTAATTACAGGCTTCATACCGGCAGGGTGGAGAACTGCCATTGTCACCTCTTTGCACAAAGGTGGTGCCACTACTCATCAGGGAAACTATCACCCCTTTAGCTTGACAAGTCTGATCTGTAAAACCATGGAGCGTATTATTATTGATCTCAAACAAGGACAGAAGCAATCTCCAAGCACTTGACCCCAACCCAATTCAGATTCGTCAGGGGCAGATCTTGCCTACTGAACCTGGTTGACTTCTTTGAGACCATCACCAAGGCCTTAGATGAGGGAAAGTCAGTACATACAGATTACCTTGACTTGGCCAAGGCCTTTGACACAATTCCCCACTCGGGCATCATTGAAAAGCTAACACAACTGGGCTTAAATCCCCATTTCATCAGGTGGGTGGCCAAATGGCTCACCAATAGGACCCACGAGGTCAAAATAGGCGCCACCACCTCTGACAACAGACCTGTCATTAGTGGTGTTCTCCAGGGATCTGTCCTGGGACCCCCACTGTTTGGCATCGACTTCTCATAGGTCCAGGTAAATGCAAAGACAAAGGGCCTGTGGCTGATCAAGTCTGCGGATGACTAAGATTGGTGCTGTCAATGACTCCCCATATGATGTTAACATACTGCAAGAGGGTTTCACAGCAACAAATGACTGGTGTCAAAGTCATGTCCTTAAGTTAAACGCAAAAAAAAAATGCATCATCATACCATTCGGCAAAAACACGTCCCCTACTGATTACCACATCAACGGCAACAACCCCCTAAGCACACAACCTGTGGCGAGAGATCTGAGTACGCAGGTTAACAACAATCTCACATTCTACCATCATGTGGCAGCATGGTCAGAAAAGTCTTTTACTTGGTTCATCTCATAAGTAAAGGGATTGCATCCAGAAAAAAAGGAGGTTATTACTTCTCTGTATTCCTCCCTCATTAGGCCTATAATTCAGTATTACGCCCCATTTGGTATTTACCTCTCCAAACACCTGCTCCAACTGGAAAGGTCACAGAAATACCTCACAAACAGAATCCATGGCCTCCAACACCTGTCCTATGTGGACAGGCTCAAATAACTATCACTCTACTCGGTATTGTACAGATTGCTCAGGGGTGATGTGCCTTGCCTACAAGGCAATATCGGACTCTGCCCTATTAGAGATGCTCCATATCCGTAAGTCTAACTCCTTGGGCATTACCCGCTCAATAGGCGTAAATCTAATGTGACATCAACAAAACTTGTGGGACAGAGAGGTTTGTCTCCCAGTGGCTGCCCCGTCTCCGAAATAGACTTTCCATACATGTCAAACAGAGTACCTCGCTGTCCTTCTTCAAGCGCAACCTTGATGAGTGGATGGGAAACCACACATTTTTCCCAGGGGTTCCACCTTTGTCCCTCATTGACAGGGGTGACAAGTGCTGACTGAGGTTTCCTTTTGGGGATAAACCTCTTGGCTAGGATTTTAGGAGCCCCAGGGCCATTAGCCTAGTAACCTCCTATGAAAGACAAAACCTGTGCAGTGCGAGTTGCAGATGCCTTATTGGAAAGTATGAAAGTGAGTAGTGGTGTCAATTTTTGGTCAGTGCTGGGACCTTTATGGTTACTATTTACTTCTCAGATCTCCACAAAGAAATCCAAGACCTGTGGTTAATAAAGTTTGCAGATAATTGCAAACTCGGAGATTGTTGTTAAGTCGCCCTATAAAACCCAAAACTCTCCAGAGTGAACTCTTCCAGGTAAACTCTTAGGTGTACTTAAAAAGAGCTCAAACTAAATGCTAAAAAGTGTAGTATCATAATTTTTGGTACTCACCTCCGTTCACCATACTGTCTGAACAACATACCTCTACAAAATGAAAAGTAAATGGGTTGATATTTCCCTCTGTTTTAACCATTATGTAGCTATGCTTATCAGGAAATCCTTTTACTTAGCTCAACTAATTGCCAAAGGAATCTTATCAAGGTCTAAACACAATCATTCCCTCATACTCAGCATTGATCAGGCCAATTATTGAGTACAGTGCCCCCTTAAAGATGTATGCCACCAAACATATTAAACAATTAGACCCCAAAGGTTCTAAGCAAGCAATAATGCCCAAAAGGATGTGTGTTTATTGTGGAAATAATGCCCGCTAATGGGTGTTCTGAGTTTTGGCAAATGTGATCTCAGGTATTGTGAAAATGCCCAAATTCTTCTCTGACCAAGCAGATACACAACTTATACTTTAAAAAAGGCGATTCCTTAAAAGTCCTGCAGATGTTTGTTGAAAAGATGCTACTGTGGCATGAAGTGCACAGAGAATTACTATAACATTTAGGACAAACTGGTGTCATTATATAAATGTGTCATGGATGGCAATTGCTATTTTAGTTTCCTTTATTACAGAACACATTAGAAATGCTACTGCTGTGGTGTGCAACAAAATATTGTGTTATCTATCCTCAAGCACTCTATGCAGTGCACTTGACAGACAAAAGCCAGGATGCTAGTTTTAATTACAGTTTTTCTATGCACAAAAGAACTAAAGTGCACCGTTTTCAGTCTTCTATTCCTTAATTTGCATAAAGCTGGTGGATTTACAGACACATGGATTTATGAATAAAATCTTTCATTACCAAATTAAGAATTTCTAATGCCACTGGTGATTATCGAATAGCTCCTACATATTATATCTTTCTCTTCCTCAGTTTGTTGGCTGAACTATCACCCTGCAAGATGACAAGGGACTGCCATAATGTTAACTGCATGTAACTAACATTTTTACATTAAAGACTCGCTCTCTCTATGCAGTTTTCTTCTGTTACCTACAGTTCTCATTATGCTAATACTCCATGGATTACCAACATCCACACTCAAGCACCTTTAATTAAAAAAACAATCTTTTCCCTACTTCTTTTCTCTCCAGATAAAATTAATGGTCTAGTTTCATGCTTTGCATTATGGCTGGACCCTTCATCCCTACTCAAACTTTTCACTGTGGTCATGTCATCTTCCCATACCAATACATCCTGCTGGACATTCTGTTAAACTGTCTCAGAAAACAGATGAGTCTTGCCTCTTCAAAGACAAAACAGCCCAGCTCAAGAGAGTAGAAGCAGGGTCTCCCATGTGCACTGTCAGCACTCTGGTGCTGAAGGCAAGTACAGGAGGAAAAGGAGTGACAGGTTTTTTCTTACGTGCCTCCATCTGCTAGTGGGAAAGTCATGTATTCCAGGAAAGTACATCTTATCAATGTAACTCGTGAAGCCAAGTGGACTGACATGCAGCATCTGATTTAAAAAAAAGCTATAGCTGTACGATGGGGATTATATCACTTGTGTGATCGACTAACCTCTCCATGCCATGGCAGAAAAGAAAAATATTAAAATTAGAGAAAGAGTGGTTATGGAAAATGATTATTCACTGTACACTAGGCAGAACAGAAGTTTATCCAGGCAATCGGGGAACATCTAGAAGCAGGTGAAAGATTCAAGCAGATCCATGCAGTTATTTTCAGAACATTTTTCCTGGAGACACAGAATAGGCAAATTATGAAATAAAAAAAATCCAAAAAAAAACAGTGAGCCTGCAAGCAGAAAAGGGCTCCCCATCAGGCAACAAAGCCCACAGAAATACCCCAAGGAGATTTCAAAGAATTTTTCCTCAGGTAGATGGCACGTGTTAGGTATGATGAGGCAGAAATATGCAACTGAGAACATACATTTTGGGAGTGCAACGAGTTGGCAGAATTTAAAAATTCTCTGCAGAGTACTCTGTCAGGAATACTGGGTGAGCAAATGAGTGTAACTACGGAAATGATTTTTTTGAGCTGGGATACAGGATCTGAATTGCCTAGACATGGTAAAGCCTTGATAAGTTTAATTATGGTGGCTGCCAAAAAGCAAAGACTAGAAAATGGAAATCACAATCTAAACCAGCTATAGCTGAAACAGCAAATATTGTAACATAGATAAAAGAATAGGGAGTGGGATCTTTAGAAACGGTTAGGAGTAAATTATATAGAACAAAATGGAAATTGTGGGAACAATACATGCAGAAAAATGTTTTGAAGAAGGAACAGGTTTAAGAGAAGGCAGGAATTGAATAATTTATGTAATGTTGCTTAACTTATATAACAGTAAATGTGAATTATGATGTTTTTAAATGTGAAGTTTTTAATATGGTTTAATTACTATATAACGTTGCCTATGTCTCAAGTGATAATTCAATAAATGTTTATAAAACAAGCCCATAGAGACTTTGCAAGTGAAAGCTTTTTACGTTGCTCCAAAGGAAAATAATTCAGAGAAAAAAAAAGTGTGACAAAGGTTTTTTTCTTACGTGCCTCCATCTGCTAGTGGAAAGTCATGTATTCCAGGAAAGTGCATCTTATCAATGTAACTAGGCAATTCAGATCCTGTATCCCAGCTCAAAAAAATTATTTCCAGAGTTGACTAGAAGAATCAAGAGTACCTTGGACTTCAACCAGAGACAGATGTTGGCAGAGAGAGATGATTAGGATGAGAACCAGCAACTCTGAAATAAATGAATAAATGAGAAACTACAAAGCATCAGTTCCACTGGATATAGGAATATACATGTAAAACAAGATGCAAGAAAAAGTGGCTGAGAAAGATTGGAATTTTTTCGATGTTAAACTTGTGGGTGAATTGGAAAGCATATACTGCATTTTATGTCATTCATGTTTAGAAGCACAGTGAAGAGAAAGAATGAACTGTAAGCAAAAGAGTTTTTGTTCTTATTAATATTTGTATAAAAAATGTAATGATGTAAATTGCATGTTATATCACAAAATAGTTTTGTAAAGTGTTCAGTAAGTGGTATTTTAAATGCGAGATGGGGAAGTCTTATCAATGACTACTGTAAATGTTAAAGAATATAAAGCAAGCAAGTACTTTGTCTTTGATGTAAGACATGCTGGACAGAAGCAAGTTAAAGTTTACAATGTTGAGTTCTTCGACTTTTGGGGTGGGGTGTAAAAATGTATTTCTCATCTTATATGTATAAATAAAATAATAATTTCTCTAACTAGCATAATGGTTAAGTTCTTTGCCTCTCATGCACAAGACTAGATCCTAACCTCCAGCCAATGTCTGCATGGAGCTCACATGTTCTCGCTGTGGGGTTCCTCCTAACATCCAAAAACATGCTGAGTGTTTCCATCCCAATCTCACCTAAGAATGGAGTTGTGGACGGCAGCAGCAGAGACTCTAGATGGTGCCCTATAGGGGGAAGAGTTGTACAGACCAACCGATTTTGGCATCCATCGTGATGCACAGTATCCTCGAGATATGAAAACATGGATCACAGACTGCGTGCTGTAGCACGGCAACCCACTTGACAGTGTAAAATCTGATTCTAGGTGATGCAGTTGCAGACAAAAGTTGCCAAAGCGGCATGGGCACTTGCGTGTGATAACTGGGTTAAGGACCTGGGCCTACTCAGACCTACACCAGGGACCCATAATGGTGGAAGGGGTGTATTTGCTCCTGTAGGCCAGTGTGCGCCCACCATAAAGCCCAGTAGCCCTGGGACAATAACCGACTGGCTGGGCAGTGTCCAGTTGCCCAGCTTGGTTTACCTGGAATAGCTCTGTTGAGTGAAACCTGGTTGTAAAACCAAACTACCAAACATGAACTAAGAACCGATAAACTCAACGTAGGTTCACTGACAGGATGTAGCTTGCAAGTGGATGACATGATGATAAGGAGGAGGCTAGATATTCTGTGTATCCAACAGAAAGGTGAAAGGGCAGTGCAGCAAAGACACTTGGCTTGGGATCCAGAGTCCATTACTTAGGAGGAGGATAGGCTAGAAATGGTATGGGGACTGTGGTAAAGGACAGATTTCAAAAAGACAGTGAGGGATGTCATCAGAATTCGTTGCAGACTCATGGCAGACAGACACCAGTGTAAAAATAGGGCACTATTCATAATCTCAGCTAAGCCCTACAAGCAGGGTTGTGATAGTGAGGAAGAGAGTGCATTCAGACAGCAGTTGTAGGACCTACTAGACAATGCAAGACAACCTGAATTGGTGTTGACAATAGGTGACCTGACTGCACACATTCGGGATAGACAGAACAGGATACCAGGACTGCCTGGACCCACAAGGGTGGGGCAATAGAAATAAAGGAGGAGATGCCATTCTAGACTTCTGTCTGACAAATGGCTTGATGGTGGCCAATGTATGTTTCAGCCACAGAAAGAGTCACAAGATCACATACAAGACTGGCCAACATGCAACTCAAGTAGTCCTAGTAAGGAAAGTGTGTGTGTGTGTGCCTGGGGGGGGGGGGGGTCATAGAATCAGTGATTGCAAAGACATTCCCAGTGAAAGTCAGTCCACAGCATAAACTACTGGTTGCCACAATCAGCTGCAAGCAGTGGTCAGAGAAGACTCTGAGGTCAACAGAAGGCCAAGAAGTTGACTGGAGAGGAAGCACAACAGTTCAAGGCATTACTCAGGGCTCTAGCACCTCAAGAAGAGAAGGATTAGGTGGAGTTAAAGTAAGGTAGCATCTCAAAACACCTCAAAACAGAATGTGTGAGGACTACAGAACAGATATGAGGCCACACGAGGTATGGAAATAACGTACATAAGGAAAAAGCTGGTGGTGGAATGCAGAAGTGTATTAAGTCATCAAAAACAAGGAGGAGTGCAGGAAAAAGTGGGGATAGAAAAGACAGACCAGACTAGGAAGGCATACTACTTGGCTAAGAAAGAGGCTAAGAGAGGAGTTGCAATACTAAAAAAGCAAGGCATTAGAGGCACTCTACCAACTCTTGGAAAACAACTCACTAGAAGTCGAAAAGCAAATTTATCAGGTTGCAAGGCGATGATAGAGAAATAAAGATAGTAAGACACCCCTTCATAAGGGAGGCCAGCAACAACCTGCTCGCCAGTCCACAGGACACCAAAGGCAGATGGAAAGAGTACTTCTAGCAGCTTCTGAATGAAAAAAAAAATTATTAAAAAAAAAAAAAAACACAAGACAGCCTACAAAATGAAAGAAAAGGTGGAGCCTATCACAAAAGAATTAAGAACAGCACTAAGGAAAATGAAGTCAGGGAAAGCAGCAGACTCAGATGAGGTCACAGCAGATATGATAAAGATGTTGGGTGAGATGGAGAAATGGCTCCTGAGGGTACTCATAGCAGTATGGAGAGAAAGGCACATCCCAGATAATGGAAGAATAGGTATACCAGTGCCAGTGTTCAAGAACAAAAAGGAGTAGAAAGTAAGGTGAGAGATGAGCAGTTTGGATTCAGATGAGGATACAATACAAATGATCCAAAGTTTGCTGTAAGACAACTAATTGAGAAGAAGCTAGAGATTAGAAAATTGTCCAAATGAGCATTCCTAGATTTGGAGAAAGCTTATGATGAGATCCTGGGTGGGGGAGGCAATGTATCCAAAGAAAATAACAAAATCCAACCAAAACCTTTGTGTGAATAGCTCGGAAAAGTCCAGTGGAAATAATGTAATTTAACTAAAAGACTGCTTTCATCCCAACATTTATTTAACTAGGAACTTCATCAGAAAATGACTCCATAGAATTGAATTAACTTTGTAAAGAACCCACAACTAAGCCCGCCAAAACTGACTTCCAATCAAATCATTTGGTTAGTTGTACCAACAATAAATTAATTTAAAGATACATTCCACAGTAAAAACATTAAATTCAATTAACATTTCCAAAATAATTAAAAAAAAAATACAATTATCCAATTATCCTTCAAATAATTTTCTGATGAAGTTCCTAGTTAAATAATTTTTGGGACAAAAGTGCTACTTTCAGTCTCTGTGGAGGTCCCAGGAAAGTCGATTTGGGCAGTCCTGTCATGGTAAGAAGTCTCAGAAACAGAACAGAGACAGAATCAGTGCAAGCTACATAGAAGAACATAATGACTCAAATACGAACAGTGGATGTATTATGTAATATGCTTATCGGTGTAATGTCTCTCTAACCAGCTACCTCAAGAAAAATGTATTTCTTAAAATTTATAGGCTACTGTATGTTATATAGTTTGTTCTAGATGTATTCATACAATTGCATTTTCATGTAAACTCAATGTATTTTATGAAATGTTTTTTTTTGTCTTTAAATGTACTTGCCTAATCCCCCGGCCTCCACTGAAAATGGGAAAACCCCAGTCTAAACTTTCTATTTAACAAAGACAAATAAATAATAAATACTAATGTTCAGGCTCACACAGGGGTTCCCAGTGGAAGTGCGTCAGGGTTGATCTTTGAGCCCACTGCTGTTCATACTGGTAACGGACTACATTAGCAAACAGGTTGGAGGGGACAGGTCACCAAAGTTGGTGTATGCAGATGACATGGCATTACAAGCAGACTCAGAGCAAGAACTCCACCAATGGATAGGGGAATGGAAAGCAAAACCTAATGCACGTGGGATGAAATGGAGTACAGATAAGAAAGTTTTAATGATGGCAAATGAGGGGAAATCAGAAGAAGTTGAGAAGTGAGACAGAATGGAAGACTGTGGGTAACAGGTTAACAGCTTCAAGTACCTGGGAGGGGTGGTTGAGGAGAAGGAAGTCTGAATTAGGAGGTCAAAGCTAAATTCGGAGAGGCTGCAGCCAAATGGCATACAGTGGCAGGGGTAGTGTATGACAGAAGAATGCCAAAGAAGCTAAAATGTAATGTGTACAAAACAGTGGTGAGATCAGTACTACTGTATGGCGCAGAAACCTGGGCAGTAAAGGCAGAGCAGTTGAGGAAGCCAGAGGTGATGGAGATGAAGTGCCTCAGATGGATGGTAGGATGCACACTGTGGGACAGATGAAGAAAGAAGACATCAGAGCAGAAGCCATAGGAGCTCTAATTGCAGAAAAGGTCAAACAGCACAGATTGTGGTGGTTTGGGCATATGTGCAGAAAAGAAGACAATCTAGTGAAGATGATTTTGGACAGACAGTAAGACAAGAGGAAACAAGAGCACCAAGCAAAGAGATGGATGGGCTGTGTGAGAGAAGACCCATGACAGTCAGGCTTGAGTGCTGAAGGAGGTAAGAGAAAGGCACTGAATAGAGAAAGACAGAGTTGACATGACATCCCAACCCCATGTTGAAAATGGGAAAAAGGGGTCAATGATAATGTATACACGTGGATGTCTAGATTAATGTCCTTGGGTTTAAGCTATTATAATTTTTAGGTATGAAAAATAAGGCAAAGTGATGAAAGGCATGGAAAATGGTTAAGTTCCTTGTATCTGCACACTTTACTAGCGTTTCTTCCATTAGCAAATTATCTCCATGGGAATCAACAAGTCTATAAAAGTGCAGGTAGTTGAGCATGG